>NC_056742.1:354899501-355199501 GCF_019279795.1 Protopterus annectens
GAGGGACAGTAGCCATACAGTCATATACGCATGGATCCTAGTAAATTATGATCATTTGCAAAGTATTCTGAAGTAGTCACTCAGTCTGTGTCATCATTGCCTATATACGGGGCTTTAAACTTTGGTTGTCAGCTTTCATCTCAGTCTTCACACACAGTTCACAGTTTTTATGAATTATGTCATTACCTACATTTTGACTAACATTGTAGAATTACTATAACGATTTTCATGAAATGTTACACTATGTGGTAAGGAAAGTCATAATATTTGAGTTTTTAAGAAATATATTATAAATGTGGTCTCATTATTCTTAGCTAAGTGTTGAAGTTCATTAATCACTTAAATCTGCAGTTGAAACAAAACTTGTGGCAAAGACAATACCACAGTAGGTGTCAAGGCAGGTAAAAACTTCTCCATTCATCTCCATGAGACACTGCAAAGAGGTGAAAACATCCCCATTCACATTAACAAGGTGGTGGAGACAGAGTTTCATTCCTCAGGTCTGACAGATTCCCATTCTATCAATATTTCACAATTAAGGGACTGCAACTTCAATTTATGAAAAGTGGCACAGAAGCAATTATTGGTGGGGTATGGCTCTGTAGGAGGTATGACAGGCTTTGAACTTCCTGCAGGACTTTTGGCTCAGTTCAGAATACACAGGATAAAAAGCTGGAGGAGAATTTATTGTAATCTTTTCTCTTGTAAAAAGAGAAACAGTCCTGTTGAATCATGCCTTGTTACATGGATATTGGCTACATTGCTAATTTTTTGAAGGAATTATTTTAAAATTGTCATCTTTGAAGGGGAAGACTCATAAGAGAAGACTGTTGAACCATAAATACACCAGATAGGTGCTGGATATTACAGGTAAATGCAACTTTTTATTTTTGAGATTGCAAGGCTGTGACAAGTCAGTGACTTCAGCTCCTGTTCTGTGAGTGCATGGTGAGGAATAAATGGGTACAATTTATGTAGTTTGTGTACTTCTACTGTATTTTATACTAAACGGTAATGTGTTGTAATATTTTATTTATTTGTTTATTTCAAAAGTTTCCTATTTTAACTTTGATGTGGGTGTATGGATGGTTACTCACTCATTTTTGTTTTATTTTTATTTTAATTCTGTTTGTTTTAACTGAATGCATCACGGTTGGTCAGTTTGTTTCTTGATGGGATGGATGTAGCCTACTATTTGCTTGTACATGCACGTATGCATTTGTACTTGTACTTTTAAACTAGTCCAGTCTTGTTTGAGGTTAAAGATCCAGGAACATGAGTCTTTAACTGCGTCTTCCTGATAAGGATTTCTGCACATATGCTCTACTGTTGTACACATTCAGGTTCTTAGTGACATTAATCCCCATTAGCCTAGTCAGGCAGAGTTGTCACAGTGGTCCATGATGAGAATATTTACTGTCTCAAAGTTTATTAAACACTTGGTTTGCATGATACAGACAACTTGCAGTCACACACCATCAGCCTAGACCGTGATGTTGATTGATTTCTTGTGTTTCTGCAATTTTTATGTGGAGCTCAAACAGTTTACTGTTATTCAGATTATTGTGGCTATAACTGCAGTCTAAGCACGCATGGTGATGCAAGAGATTCTTATTTTGCTACCCTGTCCTTTGTTGTATCATGTCATATTAAGATCCCTGATGTTTTTGGCTTTTTTTTCATTACCTTACACATTCACAACTGCAAGCAGTATAGAGGTAGCAAACTCCTGTCACACTTCAAGAAAGTGAAGCAACAAAAGTTGAAACAAACTAAGATGAATAAAACAAAATCCACGTCAGCAGAACCAGCAGCAAAGAGCCCAATATTAAGTGTTTTATTAACATCCACTTTTCGTTCAAGAAAACTGAACTTCTTCAGACAAACATCAAAAGGTAACAAATGTAAAAAAACTCCTTAAATACACAATTAACAACACATGGTACATTTGAATGGAGCAACCAACTGGTTAAAACTCGCTGACATCAATGTGTGGGAAAAAGCTGATCTCAAAGCTCCTTAAACTGCTACTGCATACAAAAGTCAGATCTTTACAAATTGTGTTTTGAAGTCAAACAACTAACCAAAATAAAATGAAAAATTATCAATGAAAATGTGTCTAAACCAAGAAAAACAAAACATAATAAATGGAACCGATTTAATGACAAAAAATAAGAAGTAGAACATAAAAAATAATAAGTCATAAATGAAGAATAAAAATAAAAAATAAAAAATAATTGTAAAGATCTGACTTTTGTATGCAGTAGCACTTTAAGAAGCTTTGAGATCAGCTTTTTCCCACACATTGATGTCAGCGAGTTTTAACCAGTTGGTTGGTCCATTCAAATGTACCATGTGTTGTTAATTGTGTATTTAAGGAGTTTTTTTACATTTGTTACCTTTTGATGTTTGTCTGAAGAAGTTCAGTTTTCTTGAACGAAAAGTGGATGTTAATAAAACACTTAATATTGGACTCTTTGCTGCTGGTTCTGCTGACGTGGATTTTGTTTTATACACTTCAAGAAAGTGCAGGAAAGGATGACTAATAGACAAACAGAAAGTAAGATAGGAGATGAGCAGTTTGGATTCAGATCTAGGGTTGCCACCTTTCGTTGTGGCTAAAACCGGACTAAGGCCACACCCCTTGCATCACCCATAACCCTGCCCATTCCCACCCCCTCTCATGTCCACTCGTTTTGTGGCATCACTATGACATCAGTTGGCAGGAACACCCTCTTTTTCTGTTCACGATGCCTGCTTTCAGCTGATTTAGTATGCTTTTCTCTAAAAAAATCTAAAAAAAAAAGCATAGTAAATTAGACAATTTAACAAACTCCAATAGTCCGTTTCCTTTTCTGAAATGGAACACCGGACTTTGTACAGTGTTTTCCAGACTACTGGAGAATTGATTTGATTTCCAGATGGTCCGGGAAAAAACTGATAGGGGCAACCCTATTCAAATCAAGCCAATGTTGGCAGTGAGCCAGACAGTGGAGAAGAAGCTAAAGATGAGGACGGAATCCAAATGAGTACTGCCAAACTTGAAGAAAGAGTATGACAATGCCGATTTGGGCAGTCCTGCAATGTAATGAAGTCCTAGAAACACTAACAAAATTCTTTATGGTACAGAAACCTGGGCAGTGAAGGCTGAATGAAGTTGAGGAAGGTGGAAGTGATGGAAATGAAGTGACTTAGATGATGGCTGGATGCACACTGTAGGACACATGAATAAAATGCTGACATCACTGCAGAAGCCACACTAGCTTCATTTGCAAAGAAGGTCAAAACAAATTACAGTGTTTCAGACACATGTTCAGGAAAACAGAAGTCAATTTGTTGGCAAGGTTTTCGGAGAAACCGGGAAGAGGAAATAAGAGAGGGATGGACAGTGTGAGAGAAGACCTGCCAACATTCAGGCATGACTCTCAAAGAAGGTAGGATACTGGTATTGAATCAAAAGAGGTTGCAATAGTTCACATGACACTCTGACCCCATGTAGAAAAATGTGGAAAGGGGGGGTAATGATGTTGTGTCTTTCGGCTTTTCCTGGTTAGGGGTCGCCACAGCGGAACACCGGTCCGCTAATGACTGGCAGTAGATTTTTACGTGTTGAGTTTGCCAGCTCTGACGCACAACCTTCAACGAAGGTACGCCCATTCACGCATGTCTCCACACAGAAGACGCTCTAGCTAAGAATCGAACAGGACGTGCATTAATACGGGTTTATGGTGAAGGCATTTGGAATGTAGGGAGGTATTGTGTCTGAAATAGAACAGGTTACGGAGATGGAAGTGCTGTTTTTGTTCATACTACATTCCAGGGATCACTGCCTTTCACTGGCACCCCCTGACAGATATCTGCTTTGTCAGCTTCCGGAAATGTGTTATCTACTACCTTAAGACCCCACTTTTGTGAAGTTAAACAACAGTATTGTACCCCATGAGGTTTGCACACCATGAGCTGAATTTTAAGCTATATCACTTTGACCTCATCATGTAGTGTGTGTGTGTGTGTGTGTGTGTGTGTGTGTGTGTGTGTGTGTGCACACACACACCTATGGATATAAATAACAGATATGTGTACTGATTCGTATATTCATAGGAGGTTACTAGGCTAATGCCCCTGGAGATTCTTTCCCTTTTTTACAGTTCTCCATTATGACTTTAGTTAACAGCAAACTATCCTTTGTTCCATATGATTTTCTTTTATTACCCTTTTGTGCTATTGCCATGATTGAGTTTTGTTCTAAATGACTATAAACTCTTGGCATCAATTCCAGTGTAGTTTATACGTCGCCAGAAGGTAAGCTAGGTGTCTGTTCAGGGTGCTCATATAAATACTTTTTACTCATGGCTAAATCTTCATGTAAAGATGATGATACTTTTAGCCAGAAGTTAGGTGCTGCATCTGAGCCTGGGGTTTTCCAGTTAGGAACTTTTCTTAACTTTTCCCAATTCTCTATAAAACTTTGTTTTTCGTCATCAATAAATTGCTTATATTGTATGTTTCCTTTATATTTATCTACATATCTTCTTAGTTTTTCTGCCTGTGCGGATATTTTTAGTTAATCTGCAATAGTGCATGATGGATCCTGATCTGTTCTGACACTGCGCATTGCTTTTATCCCATCTATCTTTCAGAGTATTTTGTTGATCTAGTCCCTCTTTTACACTCTTCTACCAGTAACACTTCTTGTCTTAATTGCTTTACTGTTTTCCCTATTCGATACTTCCATGATGGTATTCGATTTCTCCCTTCTTTTCCCTTACTACCCTGTGTTTTTGTGGTAAGACTTTATCTGTTATTAATTTAGCTACACAGTAATATATCCTATTTACTTCTGTTATATTGCATGACTATTTATGGATGGTCCTAATTACCACGTTCATTTGTTTTATCAAACTTCTAACTCACTTTAGAGTATAGCTGACGTACAGCTAGCTTCTAAGGTAACCTGTCACCTGCTGGCATTGTGGTGGAATAAATTGCTATTATCATATAGCTATGTTATCATTAATCTGTATAAATGAAGTCATACATGTTGTCAGTCCTTTTTGTTTTGGTAAATTGTCAGCATTATAATCTGTCTGTGACTTAAAGGAGGGGGTTAGAATTCAACAATATGCATACAGAGATGGGTAAAATACCACCACTGATAAGGAGATTTTCCCCATACGCACTAATAACATATGGATAAAAAGAAACAGCCTCAGTGAGCTATAGATATGGATAGAATGAAAATATATCTGTAGTGTTACTTCTGACTAAACTGCAACATCTGTGGCATGTTTATGGAAACCAATGACTTCTGAGGATTTCATAAAGTGTATGTTCATTGACTAGTTTACAGATACTTTCTGATGCTTAGTAATACATTAGTAGTTATTAGTGCATGGGGTTTGATAGAAACACGAGGATGGTTCACTGTTTATTGTGTTGATACATTGTCACTAGTGTATAACAGTTCATTTTAATTTGCTGACTTTTTTTTTTTTTTGCACAGTTTCTATCCAACTTCCATTATGTGTGTTGCATACCATATTATGAGAGTAACATTTGTTATGATGTGTATCACTGAATGTGGTTATATATGACAGGCATCTGACATTCTTGAAGTACACATTGGATGTGCATGTAACTGCGGAACACCATTACTATAGCATATTAGTTGTGTGGTTGTTCCTTACTTGTTATCACATCCACTGCCACAAGTTCAAATTCCACATGTGACCTATGCAACCTTTTAATGTACTACACATATGATGATGTTACTACTTCTTATATATTACATATTCAGGCATTTTTTCATATTTATTCTGATTATCTATTCATAAGAGTAATACAAATGAAACTGATTGTTTAGCACAGCTTTGCATTATACATGAGAGGTGAGATAGTCAATTGACATATACTTATAACCATCATATCACTATGCAAGCCTCATTATAAAGTATAACACATGCACATCACACTGTCTTCCAGATGTGAATCAGAAGTAGGGAAGAAAATTTCTCACACAGAGAGAATGAAATTATAATAGAGGTTCCTCCACAGAGATAATGAAATTATAACTGAAGTTGGTTTACCTTTATATGTGTGTACAACACATGTGTGAAAGTGAAATGTTCGAAAGGACATTTTCCAGTTTTCATAAAGTCGAAAAAAAAATGCATCAAATGTGCAATGAGCGAATGCACAGTGACATTCGCTCATTGCAGATTCGGCATTTTGGGTGCAGGCTGCACTATAGTGGGGATCGGGAAATGGACCCTTTCCCCACCATAGTGCGATCTTGGAGTTAGAATATTAAAGTGGGGGAGGGTGTAGGGGGGCTTGCTCCCCCCTACATTACATTGTGTGTTCGACATTGGAGTTTGAAACTCAGCGAATCTGCTGTTCGATTTGCTGAGTTTCGAACTTCGGTGACGTTCGACATACAGAATTCGTCATTTCGGTTCGCACAACAGGCCGATCGACAAGATGATTTTCAACCTTATAAAAGTAAACCTTGAGGTTCCTTCCCAGCATGACTGCAGTCTTTTTAGATGGACAGGCAATACTGTCTGGAGGAATGAAGTGTGAACAGACCTTCTAAACATGATCAATGCTTTGGGTAGTCACAATAGATCCAGTGAGGCCTGTCAGTGATGTTACTCTGGCATGATCCTCAGTGCAGCCTACAGATTGCTGCTATGAGAGGGCAAGCAAAGCCACTGGAAATGGGCCACCCTTGCCTCCCCAGATGAGATAACAGTGTTACTGACTTCAAATCATACCACCAGGATATATGTTCTACTCATGCCTAATGCTGACACGTGTGGATTCTGACTGCATCATAGATGTGGTCCTGTACTTACTGACTAGTAATCCTTCAGGTATTTCACCATATTGGAAAGCAACCCTCAGACCACTTTCCCTTCATATTACAGCATTATGGAAACTACCAGAGTGTGTTACCATGACATTAGTAATGAGGGATCTGCTGAGCACACCACCTCATAGCCCTTTCTTTTGATGTACAGTTCTGCATCAGGTACAGCAGATGTTTTAAATGGAAAGTGGGTGCAGTCTATTGCACCAAGGATGAAGGGGAAACTGGCTACAGCACAGAATTGTTACATGGCAGTTCTTTAATCCATGATTGTTGCTGGGAAGTGGATGTAATCATCCACCTCGGTGCACATTGTTGCCAGAAAATGCAAGAGAATTTGAATGTCAGCTGCCTGGGATACTCCTACAGCATCTCCCTTATGCTGCTGAAATGTTCCAGAGGCCATTGTACCTAGACTCAGACATCTTTTGTTAGCGAGTGTAAAAGTAAAAAAAAAAAAAAAAGTGTGTGTGCATGTTTGTGTGTGTGTGTGTGTGTGTGTGTGTGTGTGTGTGTGTGTGTGTGTGTATACGTACAGATGTGAAGAGTGAAAGCGACTGAGCATTGTCAGCAGCAGTTAAGAGGTTTGCATAACTCTTTAACTTTTAGCTGAAGACAGAAATTGCAAAGTTGCTTGAACACCAGGATTTGGGTTAGCATGCATGTTCTGATTCACAGCTGTGTTTCGGGGTGGGGGGTAAGATTGATCCAGCATTGGCAGCAGCAGTTAAGAGGTTTGCATACCTCTTGATCTCTTAGCTAAAGGGATCGTTGGGGGAAATGCTTAATTTGATGTCAGTGAAGTGCTTGGGCCGACATGGACAAACTACTGAAGGTGTCTATGAGAGGAAATGTTTAATTTGGCATCAGTGAAGTGCTTGTGCATAAATGGAGAAATTACTTAAGGGATCATTGGATGAGAATGTTCCATCTGGTGTCAGAGAACTGCTTAGGCGTAAATGAAAAAACTATTAAAAGGATCACTGGAGGAAAATTTTGATTTGCTGTTAGTGAAGTAATTGTGCAGATATGGGCAAAACTACTGAAAGGGGTCATGGGAGAAATGTTTCTTTTGGTGTCAGTAAAAGTGCTTGTACAGATATGGACATACTACTGAAATGATCATTGGGGAAATGTTTTATGTGGTGCCAGAGAATGACTTCAGCAATAATGGATCAACTACAGAAGGGTTTATTTTGAGGAAATCTTTCATTCTGTCATCACTGAAGTCTTTGTGCGGACATTTTGGGAGGAAATGTTTCATTTGGTCTCAGTGATATGCTTATGCAGACACTGGCAACTTAACAAAGGCACTGTTTTGGGGAAAAGTTCCTTTTGTTGTCAGTGAAGTGCATGGACACACATGGAGAAACTACTAAAGGGATCATTGGGGGAAATGTTCCATTTGGTGTCAGTGAAGTTCTTGTGCAGGCATGGACAAACTACTGAAGGGATCATTGGTGACATGTTTCATTGGGTCTATATTAGATCATCGAAATGGCAGAATTTAGAATGATCTAATATCAAACACAATATCACGAACGCTGAAAACAGCGAAGCTGCACAAAACCGAATTCTTTCCTAGGGAAAGAATTAGGTTGGCCGTTGTTGTGGCTTCGCTGTTTTCAGCGATGCAGGGGAATGTTACGGGTTGGGTTAAGGTAAGTATGTGATTGTGCGGACATTCGGGTAAGGGCGCGGGTTGGGTGAGTTAGGGTTAGGGCGCGGGTCAGGTAAGTGTGCGATTGTGACAGAATGTGGGGTTAGGGGCAATTTAAGTGAGTTAGGGTTAGGGCGCGTGTGAGGTGAGTGTGCGATAGTGAGAATTTGGGGTTAGGGGCAGGTTACATGAGTTAGGGTTAGGGCGCAGGTAAGGTGAGTGTGCGATAGTAACGGGCCTTAGGGTTTGGGTCTAGGTTAAGGTAAGTGGATAGATAGTAGTGTAAGTGCAGTGTAATGTAGGGTTAGATGCAACTTTTAAATGTATGTGTGTGGATTGCTGCTTTTTAGTGGGCTTATAGTGTGTGTGTGTTTCTCGGAACAGCAAATTTTTTCCCTGGGAAAAAATTCGCTGTTTTGAGGTTTCGATATTGTTAGGGTTCGGATTTTGCAGTTCACCGTTATGGCATTCGATAATGAGCCGTTTTGATGATCTGATATAGACCCGTTTCATTTGGTGTCAGTGAACTGCTTTTGGAGGCATGGACAAACTATGAAATGGCTCGCTGGGGAAAATATTTAATTTTATGTTCGTGAAGTGCTTGGGCCTACATGGACAAACTACCGAATGTGTATTTGGGAAAAGTGGTTCATTTGATCTTAGTAAAATTCATTGTCCTAGGATTAGTAGGGAAAGTGCTCCATTTGATGACAATTGACTGCTTATGGAGACATGGACAAACTACTCAAGGGATCATTGGGGGAAATGTTTCATCTGGTGTCAGTGAATTGCTTGTGCAAGCAAGGACAAATTGCTAAATGGATCACCAGAGGAACTGTTTCATATGGCATCAATGAAGTGCTAAAGCCCGCTTTAGACAACTTATCGAGTATGCTATACCTGTGTCATGGGGTTATGAATGAAAACAGTAATTTACTTAACTTATTCTGGAGGATCAGAATCTTCATATTAGCTACATGCTAATGGATATCCGAAATAGCACAGTCATAAAGTAATCAACATTACCGCCTTGCATTACTTATGTCCCCAGTTCAGTTCTAAATGGAGGCACTTTATCTGTATCTGTACAATCTGCCTGTGAATTTTGATGCTGCATCTCCTCCCACATCCAATTACATAATGTGCGGTGAAACTACACTTCTTCACTTGCTCTTACTGCATTGTGTGTCCATGTGCCTGGCAATTCACTGGAACCTTGTTCTGGATAAGCTCCAAATCTACTATATCTCTCCAATGAGGTTAAGTGGGTAATTGAGGAAATAATGAATGATTTTTGGCAATGTGGCATGTCTGGCCACCTCCCAGTACATGAAGCATCACTGTTGGCTTACACTATACTTTTTTCAGATGCAACATGATTTGGGAGAGCCTATGGAAAAAGAAAACTTTCTCAAATAAAAATAAACAGCTGTAGGTAAACTGTAGGTTATGGTCGTTAAGGTACTGGGGGACATTTTTATCCTAGTCCACACTGGATTCATTATCCAGGCATCTTTTCCAATTCATGAGGTAAGTACTAGGTGAGCAGTTAGGACAGGAGGAGATGAAGTAACAATGGTGATGTATAACCAATCTACAGGAAAGTCCCCAGGAATAGATGGTATTCCTGTATAAGTTTGGAAGTTAGAAGGGAAAAAAACTGATAAAGCTCTAGAAGGCTTTGTTTAACAGTATTTTAAGAGGAGGAGAAGTACCAACAACCTGGATGGTGGCAGCTGTAACACCTAAAGATCCATCAGATCCAGCTTCATACAGGCACCTTTCAATAATAAACCATGATTATAAACTGTTTATGTCTATAATGACTAAGAATCGCAAAAGTGATGCCGAAAATTAATAGAGATGGATCAATGTGGTTCTGTGGAGGGGAGGCAAACTTTTGACAACATTATCAGAACTGATAAACAAACACAAATGGAAAAACGGAGAAAAAGCAATAAACTGGTAAATACAAAAATTTCCATAAAACAGGATTTCCAATGAAGGCAGTCCCACAAAACTCCGTAATAAAAGTACCAGCTGGTAACTTTCCTTCAAGACTGTTCAGTCCACAAAATGACAATAGACAATATAAAATATTTTATTTTTCCACAAACAGCCCGACAAGTTCAAGCACAAGGATTAAGCACTTTCATTTCCAATACAGGAAACTTCATCAGAATAATGAATGTACTTCTGCCTGTGTATTTATACAATTCTAATTCAATTAATTATTCAATTTATCAATTTATCATTCACTTTGTTGAAATTGAATCCAAATTAAAATTAAAAACATATGGTTCAACCTATTTTAATAAAAAACATGCATTTCACTTTAAATACTGCACTAAAAAATGACACCACTTCAAAAACTTTAAATAACTGTGGTTAAAAAATGCAATACACCTTTTGGCCATATAATGAAGCATAATTGTACACAATTGTTAAAATTAAAACAACCCCTTACAATAAAAAATATGTAAAGTATATATGTAATATGTGATAAATAGTGAAACGTATGTCTAACAGTTTTTGTGCAATATTGTATAATAGCAACAGTCTACAACGAACAATAATGAATAATAATGAACAATAAATAATGAATATCAATATTAATGTCAATATAAATACCAATATAAATACATAATATAAATATATAATTATAATTTAATAAATATAATTATAATTTAAGTTTGTAATGTATAAATATATATGATATATATGTATGTATGATTGTAGTTAATACATTTAATTTAATTGAATTTTGATGCCAACAACTGAATAAAATTATTGTGTGTATGTAAACATAAATAATTAATTTGTCATGTCCAACATAATGGACTATGAACTCATATTCAAAACTTTTCTTTTTTTGTTATTTTTGACTTTATTGGCCCTTAACCTTAGGGCTGGTAAAACTGACACACAGTCATTCATTCCTGGGGGTGTACTGGCTTCCAATCGCAATTGCCATATCAGTTCCCTATAGGTTAACTGATTTTCCCAATCTCCCCCTCTGTTGTCCCTAGGTAACATTTCCAATACCCAAAATTTAAACTTGGCTTGCTTGCATGACAATGTAGGTCTAAAAAGTGCATTTGTTTCCTTCTTTCTATTTACATCATATATATATTCGTATATTCTTTGTCTCAAAAGTCTTTCTGACTTTCCTACATAGTAAGCCCAGCAATAAGTATAGTAAACTAAATATACTATCCCTCGGGTATAACAAGTATAATGTTGCTTGCTTTTAAAACATAATGAAATAGTAGGTATAGTTAGTTCACCTGTGTTAGCTATGAATGTACATTGTGAACATCTACCACACCGATAAGTTCCTTTTTTCTTATTATTTTCATCATTCTCCTGTCCACCTTTCTCAAAAATATTCTTGAGATTAGGACCCTTTCTGAAACTATAACATAAATGTCTATTGAATATATCTAACTTGTTGGGCATACTCTTGAATATATCCCAAGTCTTGTTTATAACTCTTCTTAACTTATTGCGTGGGTATTGGAATTAAATGTCATGACAAAAAAAGGAGTAATTGGTTCCTTACTTCTACTATGAGTTTCATTGTTTTCAACTTCCAACATATTATCTGTAGTATTACTTCCCATATTACTACTACTACTGGTATTCAATAAAGGTGTATATCTTGTACCCCAGCCCTTAATTACTTCGTGCTTAACGGGCATAATGACTGATTCTGGATAACCTCTTTCTAGAAATAATTTGTGCACATAATCCATCTCTTTTATAAAGTCCACATACTCTGATGTCATCCTTGCCACCCTAACCATTTGTCCTTTTATAATATGTTTCTTCTGCAATGGAGGGTGGTTACTGCGATAGTGTAGATAAGAATTAGAGAAACAAGCTTTTCTAAAAATTCTAGACACATTTTTTATTTTTATCATCTTTTTGAATAGTGACATCCAAGTAATGTGTCTCCTCCATGTTGAATTAATGTGTGAATTTAAGGAACTGAGTGGAGTTGTTTAAGTATTCCATAAAATTGGATATTACCTGTGGTGTACCTTTCCATACAATCAATATGTCATCCAAGAAACGATAGTATTTTTCTATATTGTCCATGAATGCAGAATTGAACACAAAATGTAACTCCCAATATAGCATAACTATATTGGCAAATATGGGGGCACAAGCTGCCCCCATAGCAACCCCATCCAACTGTTGAAAAATATCTTCTTGGAAGTAAATAAAGTTGTTTTCTAGTACCAGTTCCATGTTCTCTAGTATTAATCTGAACTCGCTCTCATTTAAAAATCTAAACTCAGACAACATGAGTTCCTCTCATTTAAAAATCTGAACTCAGACAACGTGAGTTCAAACCACTCGAGACCTATGTGGTTTGGAATCACAGAAAACAGATCCTTTACATCCACTGTTAAAAATGAATAATGGGATTGATATTGTAGTGTATTAATTTTCTTCAATAAGTCCTATGAATCAACTAGAATATGTGAATGTAATTTATAAAAGGGCTTCAGTTTTGTATCAACATAAATTGCTAAAGGTTGAGTTTTTGACCCATCTGAGGTCACTATGGGTCTTAGTGGTGGGTTTTCTATGTCTTTATGCATCTTGGGGATACCAAACATTGCAGACAAAAAAGGTTTTTCAACCTTGAAAAACCTATAAAGTTTGTCGTCTATTAAACCTTGTAATAAGTTGTCCACTATTACCAAGTCTATCTTCTTGTATGCTATGTTAAGATCATTTTTAGAAATAATGGTGTATCGCCCCTATACATTTAGAATATCCATCATTTTTGTTAAATAAGTCCACCTATTCATTAGTACTACCCCTCCCCCTTTATCCGGTTTCATAATTCTAACGTCTGCGTATTGTTGTTTGATTTCATCCAGAGTCTTTTTTTCTTCTAAGTTCAAGTTAGAATTACCATGACTGTATCTTTTTTGATAGTATATTTCTCTTACTTCCTTAATAGCTATTTTTTCAAAATTACTAATGTCACTCTGCAAGGGGGGGGGGGGTTGTATGTACTTTTTCTTACTAAACTGTCACAATATCTATTCATATTACCTTTAAATTCTTTTGTAGATGCCAATGCTTCTAGATTTAACTTTCTGCAAAATAGCTTTATATCTAATGTAATTTCAGCTAAATCCATTTTTTTAGTTGGAACAAAAGTGAAACCCTTCTTGAACAACGAAAAGTGTCTATCTTCAATTGTAATATCTGTATAGTTATAAATAAAAAAACCTCCTTCTTCTTGGTTAAGAACACTATTGTGGGTGTTGAAGCAAAACATCCCATAATCTCCATTTTCTGAAACTGTACCTACACTAGTCTTGTAAGGTAGTATTGCTGTATCAATTTCTGTCAATAATGATGGTTGCCCTGGTACCTCTGGTTGTATTTGTTGGTAACCTGTGCATATGTTGGATGGGAAGGTAAATTCCATATCCATTCTGATCTTCTGGGTCCCTTCTGTCCTACAGGGACTTCATGTTTACTAAACACATCATTGTAATTGTTATTGTTGTTATATGTACCATCGTCTCTCTGTAAATCATTATTATGCTGTTGTTTCCACTGGTAGGACCCAGTGTTCTGGTATTTAACTTGTGAATACATTCTCCTCTTAGAATCCCTAAACTGCTCTCTTTGGTGCCCCAGGGGGTAGGCTTGTTGGTGTTCATAAGCCCATTCATCCCTATCTAGTTTGGCCATTTTTCTTTTATGATTTTTAACCAAAATATTGTCATCATTAAAAACTCTGAAGTAATTACATTTATATTCCCTGACAGTAAACAGTAAATCTTCAGATATTTCTTTGTTCAATTTTTCTATTGTATCATTCAACTCCATTAACTTGTTGTTATTGTTAATCATTGCTTTCATCAAAGCTAAACCACAGTTGTTTAGTATCTCTACAATTTCTTTATACAAAGTTGAACCCATAACAGTGTCATTTGGAAACTTTAGCCTAAGCCCCTTAGGCACATGTTTCCTTTTAATACATTCATTTAAAAAACAATTATCAAGATTTAAGTTTTTAAATTTTAACATAAACTTTTTAAGCAGCTTACATTTGTCAGCATAAGAAGTGTCTTGCTTTTTATGTCCATGTGCACGAGACTCAGAAACGCTAAAGCTTCTACTGAGCCAGTCGCTGAAGTTAATGTCACCGTATTTTTCCAAAAACGCTCGATCGCCATTGTTCTGTCCAAACACATCTCTCTCACTCATATTTTCTCCATCAGGGTTTTTAGAACGCGGTAACCTAGTGTCTGGTATGTTAATTCTGTTAGCATTACCACTGTTGGTGTGCTTACCCATGGGTGGTTGTGCACACGGAATGGAACCTTCCGTTTCCTGTGAGTTGTAGTCCGACTGGGAAAAGGCTTGTATAAGCCTAGTGAGCTCACCGATAAGCGTTTGTTCATTCCTAGTACCCTGTGAGGCCCCTCGGCTATCCTGTAGTTCCATTAAAGACAAAACTGATAAACAAACACAAATGGAAAAACGGAGAAAAAGCAATAAACTGGTAAACACAAAAATCTCCATAAAACAGGATTTCCATTATTTATTATTCATTATTGTTCATTGCAGACTGTTGCCATTATACAATATTGTACAAAAACTGTTAGACATAAGTTTCACTATTTATCACATATTACATATATATATACACTTTACATATTTTTTATTGTAAGGGGTTATTTTAATTTTAACAATTGTGTACAATTATGTTTCATTATATTGCCAAAAGGTGTATTGCATTTTTTGACCACAGTTATTTTAAGTTTTTGAAGTGGTGCCATTTTTTAGTGCAGTATTTAAAGTGAAATACATGTTTTTGTATTAAAATAGGTAGAACTATATGTTTTTAATTTTAATTTGGATTCAATTTCAACAAAGTGAATGATAAATTGAATAATTAATTGAATTAGAATTGTATAAATACACAGGCAGAAGTACATTCATTATTCTGATGAAGTTTCCTGTATTGGAAATGAAAGCGCTCAATCCTTGTGCTTGAACTTGTCGGGCTGTTTGTGGAAAAATAAAATATTTTATATTATCTATTGTCGTTTCGTGGACTGAACAGTCTTGAAGTAAAGTTACCAGCTGGTACTTTTATTATGGAGTTTTGTGGGACTGCCTTCATTGGAAATCCTGTTTTATGGAGATTTTTGTGTTTAACATTATCAGAACACTGATGATCTAAAGAGAAGCAAAGTGTAAGAAAATGCCACTGTTGTTGGTCTTGATGCAGAGAAAGCATTTGACAGAGAAGGGTGGGACATTAGGAGCAGAGCAGTGGAAGCATTTTCATTCCCTGATAAAATTATAAGGTTGATTGGAGGATACATGAGGGATCGGAGGTGAAAACTAAAGTGGGAGGGGGCCCTCTCTGATAATCACTGCTTGAGCAGAGGAACCAAGTATGGGTGTCCTCCCTCCTGTTTGCTATCGGCATTATTTTTAGAACCATTGGCAAAGAAAATAAGGGACTCAGAAATTCAAGGATATAATTGGCAAGGTAGTCAAGAAACAGTGAATTTTGGTCAGGACAAAATAAAAGGCAGTGATGCATAACAGAATACTGATAAAAGCTGCAGAGAGTAGCATCAGAAATGAACTGCAGATATGCAATGCAAGATATGAAAACATTAGAGAAGTCAGTCAACAGCATGGACTGAAGAAAATATTACATTTAGCTCTCCTTACTTTACTGCGGTGATATGAAAGACAGGTATGTGATACAGCTCAAATACAGTAGCAGTTCTGTCATTTTGCTGTATAATCTCTCCCAGTACAGAAATTTGGTTTACAGCCTTTAGGACTAATAACTAAACTAATGAAATAACAAATACTTGGAAATGCAGAACTCAGCACGAAAAAATAATAGTTCAAGTGAAAGTAACATAAAAAAATTATATACTACTACTTTGGAGAACTGTACCACCAGACACATTATAAAATGCTTTCATTTTCATTTTGAATGAGAAACTGCACAGATTGTTAAAATACATACAGCAAAAGAAACTGGCAATGAACAAATTCAGTAATTTAGCAAGATGCAATGCCTGTACTACAAAAAGCATTCAATGTGGATTCCAAAGGAGACACTAAATAACATGAAATGCAAGGAATACAGAACTTCACATACTAATGTTTAAGAGTTGAATCACATATGCTTTCTACAGAAGTAGCAGCAGGTAATAAATCCATGAAGTACTATTGTTTGGCGAAGAGAAAATCCACTGGTTAAGCTAATTAACAGCTCAAAAAAGACTGAATAACTCTATTTATTAATTCTTTCCACAGAAAAGTACAGTTTTGTACCTACCATAAATGTAGATGTTCGAGTGCTAATACAGCTGCAGTCATAACAGATGGGTTCTCCTGCCGTCAGGCGGGTCCTCGGTCGGCCGAATTCCAAAGTCCAGGTCCGGCTTCGGTCGTCGTCGCTTCTTCCCTGACGTCAGTGTGACAGGGGTATAAAAGAACCAGCCAACGCCATTTTCTTCAGTTTTTCTTGCCCCAGATGTCAGGTGCCCCCAGAAGGAAGGCAATACATACATTTACATAATAAAGCAATGCAATATAATGAAAATACAGTAGTTGCAGGCAAATACACCATAAATGAATACCCCAATCAGGATGTATAAGGAGGTGTTTGCCAACAGGCCTGTCCCAAGAGGGGAAGGAGGGAGGGAAACCTGGACTGCAGCTGTATTAGCACTCGAACATCTACATTTATGGTAGGTACAAAACTGTACTATGTTCATCGTGCATACAGCTGCAGTCATAACAGATGGGTAGAATCCCAAAGCTAAAAAAGGGGTGGTAGGCACTAGGTGGAACTAGGAGGAGCCAGGATGCCCTGCAAGACTGCAGTGGCAAAGCCTGCTCTAGTTTTGGAGTATAATGGTAGGTGATAGTGCTTGGAGAAGGTATGCACAGAACTCCAAGTGGCTGCTTCCAAAATATCTTTGTTAGGAACTCCTCTGAGGAAAGCTGCGGAGGTAGCTGTGGCCCTTGTGGAGTGAGGTCTGATGCCTGTAGGTACCGTTTTGCCATAAAAAGAATAGCAAAAGCGTATGCAGTGGGCTATCCATTTTGAGATTGTCTGTTTGGAAATTGGCTTTCCTTGAGCTCCTACAGCATATGACACAAAGAGCTGTTCTGATTTTCTTAAAGGCTTTGTTCTGTCCAAATAATAACGCAGTTGTCTGTGGATGTCCAAGGAATGTAGTAATCTCTCCCCTTTGTTTTGAGGATTAGGATAAAAGGTAGGTAAGTGTATGGCCTGATTCAAATCTACCCTGGATACCACTTTAGGCATAAAGGACGGGTTGGTTCGTAAGGAAACTCTGTCCTGATGGAAGATGATAAAAGGCTGCACAGCCATGAGAGCTTGTAGTTCTGAAACTCTATGAGCTGAGGTAATAGCCAGAAGGAAAGCTGTTTTCCAGGATAAATATTGCAAATCTGATGAGGCAGCTGGCTCAAAGGGAAGCAAGGTCAGTTTTTCCAGAATGAAGTTGAGATCCCAAGCAGGTATTGGTTGTTTCCTTGGGGGTCTTAGATTCTTAGCCCCTCTGAGGAACTGTCTTAAGAGAGGGTGAGAGAATAAGGGTGGATCAGTGTTGTATTCTGCAGAAATGGCTGAGGCATGGATTTTGATGGAGGAGAATGAAAGTCCACTGCTTAGCAGCTCAGCTAGATACTGTAGTATTTGAGGTAAATTCAGTTTTCCAGGATCCTGACCCTTTTTCTCATTCCAGACACAAAACCGTTTCCATTTTGCGGAGTAAGCTTTTCTAGTTGACGGCCTTCTAGCCTCCAAAATGACATCCTGCACCTCCTTGGAGAGTAGGGTCTGTTCTGATGCTAAGGAATCTTCCATGCGGCTAGATTGAGAGTTTTTAGCTGGCTGTGAAGAGTTTTGAATCTGTGCTGAGTCAGGAGAATAGGTATTAGAGGCAGGGGCCATGGTGGGGAATGTGTCAGGCTCCTCAGGAGTGGGTACCAGTGTTGTCTTGGCCGGTCTGGAGCAATGAGAATCATCTTTGGTCTGTCTGCTCTGGTTTTCAATAGAACTTTTGGCAGCAGAGGAAGAGGTGGGAAGCAATAAACTGTCATTGCTTGAAGTTCGATTTGTAATTCCAGGGCCATGTTCCAAAGTGACATGGCCAGCCTGCACAGGTGGTATGAATGGGTTCCTCCCTGTTTATTTATGTACCATATTACTGTGGTGTTGGCTGTCCTTATCAATAGTTGACCTGGATGCAGAAGGTCTTTGAAAACTGTAATAGCATTTGTTACTGCTAGCATTTCCTTTTGATTGATGTGAAGGTGCTTTTCTTTATGGGACCATTTGCCCTGAATGCACCGATCTGCCATGTGTGCCCCCCAGGCGTAGTCCAAGGCGTCTGTTGTGATGACTTGATTTGTTTGAGGCTTGCTGAATGGGAGACCTGTGTTTGTTTGGCATGCTTGAGCCCACCACAGAAATTCCATTTGTAGACATGGAATTAGTGGTATTATTGTTTCCAAACTGTGGCTGTGCTGAGACCATAGGCTTTTCAGGTACCATTGAAGTTTCCTCATATGCAACTTTGCACATGGGATTAGTAAGATGCAAGATGCCATGAATCCCAGAGCCTGCAGGATTTTCCTTGCAGTTAGCCTGGTGCAATTTGCTAGTGCTTTGAAGTATTGAGTTAGTTGCCCCTGCTTCTCTGGCGTGAGGTAGGCCATCTGGGTGTTTGTGTCCGAGTTGGCACCCAGGAAAATTATTTTCTGAGAGGGTATTAGTCTTGATTTCTTTTTGTTGACTGTGTATCCCAGAGAATTCAACAACCTTATCACAAAAGCCAGATGTTTCAGAAGAATGTGCTTGCTTTCCGCTTGGATCAGGCAGTCATCCAAATATGGGTATATCTGTATCCCTTGAAGTCTGCAGTAGGCAATTACTGATGCCAGGCATTTCGTGAATATTCTGGGCGCAGTAGATAAGCCAAAGGGCAATGCAGAGAATTGATAATGGGTTGAACCTGCAAGAAATCTGAGGTATCTTCTGCAATTTTGTCTGATTGGGACATGCAGGTGTGCCTCCTTGAGGTCCAATGTTACCAGCCAAGACTCCTTGCCCAGCATGGGAAGAAGCTGCTGTAATGTGAGCATCTTGAATTTTTGTACGATTAAGAAAGTGTTTAGGATGGATAGGTCCAATATAGGTCTCCAATCTTTTCCCTTCCTTGGTACCAGGAATAGTCTGGAATAAAAACCTTGACCTTGTTCGTGCATAGGTACCTCTTGAATAGCTTTCATGTCTATAAGATCTGTAATTTGTTTTTGTGCCTCTGCCCTTTGATTGTGTGGCAGATTTGGCATGCCTCTCATTTTTGGAAGGGTGTGAAAATGGAATCTGTAGCCTCTGTTTATAATGTCCAGGATCCATTTGTCCTTTGTGACAATATGCCAATTTTTTGAAAATAATGCCAGTTTTCCTCCTAAGGGTGCTGCCATTTGAATCCTGCTTGGCATGCAAAGGGGAAAGTCATTGGGTTTGCTTTCTGAATGATTGCGAGGTATCCTCACCACCTCTTTGTGTAGCAGCTTGCCATTGTCTGCCTCTAAACGATCCTTGGGATTGTCCTCTGCCCCTCGGGCGCCTGTATCTACCTCTCTGGGGTCTGTCCATGGCTGGAAAGGACCAATTTTTGGAAGGTCAATTTCTACTGAAACATGGGGGTTGTACCTGTAGAAAATCTTTCACAGTTTGCATTGAATTAGCCTTTTCCTCCATTTTCCTTAATACCTCCTCAGCATTAGCACCAAATAATACATCCTTTTGTAGTGGGGCATCTAGTAGTTTAGCTTTGACATGATCAGGCAAGGTTTGTTCCTTAAGCCATGCATGTCTACATATGACTGATCCTGTAACAGCAGCTCTACATGAGGCCTCTAGAGCATCAAAACCACATTGCAAGGTATGCTTACCCACTTGTTCTGCACTATGCATCAAATCCTACAACTCCTTCAAGTCTGGTTGTTCAGGTTGTGACATTTTACTTTTCAATTGTGATAACAAAAACTGTTGGTATTTTAGCATATGAAACTGACAGTTTAAGGCCCTCATGGATAAGGTAGCCGAGGTATATACCTTTTTTCCCCACCTTTCTAAGGATCTGGAGTCTCTCTCGGAAGGTAATGGATTTTTAGCAATGGAGGCCTTAACTCCCTTGGGGCCCTGTGAGATGGTTTCTGGGTCAGCAGCATGGCTTTTGTATAGAAATTGGTGTGAGTCAGGAACCCTGTAGTACCTGTCTGGCTTAACTGGAGCTGGGGGTAGAGAGTCCAGGTTAAGGCAAGCCTCCGAGTAAACATCATCTAGGATGTCCAAGACAGGAGGTATAGCCAAAGGCCTGTGCTGAGGCAGCAAGAGAAATTCCCTGAGCCTTTTATTTGAATCTGAATAATCTTGGCCTTCCCAGTGGAAGTGTTCCCTTAAGGTATGCAAAGTTTCCCCAAATGAATAATCCTCTGGAGGTGAGACAGAAGGGATGGACTCCTCCACATCAGAGTCTTCAAAAGGAGAGTAAGAATGTTCCTGATCATCAGAGTGCCCAGAAATAATGGAGCCCTGATCAGAGGAGGGGGAATCTTCCTCCACTCTGGGCCTTTTGTCCGGAGGGGGCTGAGAACCTCTGATAAGAGTAATTAAATCCTCAGCCATTTTAAGCATCTGTTTCTTAGGCATGGGGCCTGGAGATGGGCCCTGTGTAGTTGGTCTCAGAGTGCAAGGTTGCTTTAGACTTTGTGAAAGCCTTGATGGAGAAAGAAGAGGAAGGACTGAAAACACCTTGCGTGGAGGTGGACCTGTCCACATTCTGAGTTTCAACGCCAAGAGTGGCTTCAGTATCTGTAGTCGGGGTGTGGGCCGAGGAGCCTGCGACCTCAGGCAAAGGAGACACCATCAAAGA
This sequence comes from Protopterus annectens, assembly GCF_019279795.1. Classification (NCBI taxonomy): domain Eukaryota; kingdom Metazoa; phylum Chordata; order Ceratodontiformes; family Protopteridae; genus Protopterus; species Protopterus annectens. The sequence goes on from NC_056742.1 coordinate 354,921,028, forward strand.
AGTGTCGTCGGTAGTCAGGGGCTGCGTAGGCGCCTCGCTGAGAACCGGGCCACATGTAGTCGGCTTTGGCGTGGTGTCGGTAGAGGCCGCGGACCTCGTGTGTCGGTCCTTGTCTTTGCGTTTTTTAGACAAAACCGGAGTCGGAATATCCGACGACATAGTATAGTTAAATGCTTTCCCAAAATAATGCTGGGCGAACTCCACCCGACGCTTGATAGTGCGTTTGTTGAATGTAGCACAAAAGCGACAGACCGAGACGTCGTGGTCTGGGCCTAAACAAGGTATACAGAGGGAATGGAAATCCTTATGCGGTATTTGCTTCCCACAAGAAATACAATTATTAACTTTGTCTGACATCGGTCTGAGGCAAGAAAAGTTTCCCCAACGGGGTACTTAGTTTTTAAGAAGACTTCGTTTTCCAAATTTTCGTAATCTCAGGAGCTGGCCGACTGGCACTTGTGAACTGCTTCTGCTTCGGGTACTGCGCGGCAAGAAAGACTGAAGAAAATGGCATCGGCTGGTTCTTTTATACCCTTGTCGCACTGACGTCAGGGAAGAAGCGACAACAACCGACGCCGGACCTGGACTTTGGAATTCGGCCGACCGAGGACCCGCCTGACGGCAGGAGAACCCATCTGTTATGACTGCAGCTGTATGCACGATGAACATCTGGAAATCAGGAAAATGCAGGTCATTAAAAACGTTTAGAAGATACCTTTCTTTGAAAATAACAAGCCACAAGCTAAAATAATGAATGACTCAATCTAAAAGGTGTTGTAAGCAGATCAGGAAAAAAGGAAGGACTGCAATGCTCCCCCTACTCTACACAGACAAGTCTCGAGCATGCTCAGAATTACACACTGTTCAACGTAAACAGTGCAGAGTGTAAACAAGGAAACACTGGAATTGCCCCTTTAATATTAATAAGGGATTGCTTGTGAATAGTCATTCAGATTTATCAGACTACCCTTTGTTAGGGGGGGGGGTCCTGCTTTCTTTGTAGAACCTCCATGCCATTACTCTTTAAATGTTTGCTTACCAGTAACTTCCTAGGTCTTTTTATTTAACTTTATTAAAGAAGGTCATAGTGGGAACATTAAATCCCTTGGAAAAGTTGCAGAGGGAGCACTGGAAAATCTGACACATCCCTTGAATCAGCTTACCTCTCTCTTCGTTTCACATTTCTTAGTCACTTCTAAAGTACAGGTTCTATACTGCCTTTTTTAGGCAAAGTTCAAAGGACAAAACCACCACCACAGTAACAGGTACAAACATGCAAAATCTGACGGTAATGCTACTCAATGCTAGAAGTCTAAACCTCAAAATGCACTCTCTCGAGGCACTCCTAAAAATGGAGAACATCGGTATCTGTGCAGTAACTGAGACCTGGTTCAAGGCTCCAGAGAGCACCCCTGTAATACCAAGCTACAACTCTTACCACACTTTTCGGCCACCAAACAACCAAAACATTAAAGGTGGAGGAGTGTCCACATTCACCAAGGATATTCACAACACCAGGCTAGCTGCCCAACACAATGCATCTGAAATTCTCCAGGTGCAACTAACACTAGGTAAGACTGCAATCCAAATTGTAGCTTCCTACAGATCCCCCACCATGCCATGCCCCAAGATTCTCACTACACATTTATAAACATACAGGAAAATATTAAGATACAACCAAACACCCTAATACTGGGTGATTTCAACTACCCTGCCATTAACTGGGAAAACTACATGTGTACCAACACCTTTGCCCAACGGTTCTTGGAATTCATAAATTCCAATGCCCTGGATCAACTAATCCTTAGTCCCACCAGGGGTTCCAATATCCTAGACCTGGTCATTGCCGACATGGGAAATCGATGCTTCACACCTATAGTCACCCCCTCGTTGGTCAGATCTGACCATAAGCTATCCCAGCCCCCACATCCCACCCCCACCCCCAGTAAGGAAACCTCCATAAAAAACTTCTCCAAAGCCAACATCATGCTACTCAAGTCAGAAGTGACAAAATTCATGACACCTATGCAGACGGGAACTGAAGGTTCGACTACTGAATCCTACACTAAGGCATTGTACGAGCACATCCACTTGTACATGAATCATGCCATCTCCAATAAAACCAAGACGCTCTCCTCCAAAAAAAAGGAAGCCAGTCTGGTGGTCCTTTGCCATAAACAAACTTTTCAACAAAAGGAAGAAACTGCTGTAGAAAAGAGGAAAATCCTAGGATGCAGAAAACTCCCTTACCTGCCTCAGTAAGAAGCTGAGATTCCTCATAAAATCCTCCAAAGCTAGTTAAGAAAATAAAATTGCCAAAGATTTCAAAGACAACCACAAGGCATTCTATTGCTATGTCAAGAATCTAAATGGCAATGCTCAGATCTGCTCTGAGCTACAACAGAATAGCATTAAATATACTGATCCCTAGGATACTGCCATATCCTGGCAGATCGATTCAGTGCAAACTTCACCCCCTAAAGGGCCCATCTCAGTACCGAAAAATTGCCAAATTCCAGTAATAGCAGCCACACAGGGGAAAAAACGCACTCTCCAAAGCTAGGAATACAGCATCCATGGGACCAGACGACATCCCAGGCTGTGTACTACATGAACTACAAAATGAACTGGCACATCACCCAAGTGTCATGTTTAATCATAGCCTCACCTCAGGATTCGTGCCCACTGAGTGGCGCACAGCTACAGTTATCCAACTACATAAGGGGGGATCCACCTTGGATCCCAGGAAATACCACCCCATCAGTCTGACGAGCCTGATCTGCAAGGCCATGGAACACATTATCATGGAACTTATAAACAAAGACATTGGCAACCTTCAAACACTGGACCCCATGAAGTTTGGGTTCATAAAGGGCCAATCTTGTCTCCTGAACCAGACTGACTTCTTCAAATCAGTCTCCAGAGCCGTGGACAAGGGTAAGGTGGTCCACACAGCCTATCTGGACCTCGCCAAGGCCTTCCACACCATCCCCCACTCTGGAATCATAGATAAACATACTAAGCTGGGCATTAATCCCTATGTCACTCAATGGGTTGCCAATTGGCTTACTGACAGAACCAACACTGTAAAAGTAGCCGACTCCAAATCCAGCTCCAGACAAGTGGCAAGTGGAGTACCTCAGGGTTCAGTCCTGGGGCCACTCTTGTTTGGCATCTACTTCCCTGAAGTACAGGCCAACACTAAGGGACTCTGACTAACAAAGTTCGCAGATGACTGCAAACTGGGAGCCATTATTGAATCCACAAATGATGTGGATATTCTACAAAAGGGCCTTACAGAAACAGATGCTTGGTGCCAGAGCCATGGGCTCAAGCTCAATGCCAAGAAATGTATAGTTATCCCCTTTGGGAAAAAACTTGTACCCATGAATTACCACATAGGTGGCAGTACACTAAACACCCAAAGTGTGATAAGAGACTTAGGGACACAGGTGGACAGTGGTCTCACCTTCAATAACCAAATCGCCACAACAGTCAGGAAATCCTTCTATGTGACACACCTCATCACTAAGGGCTTTTCATCCAGAAAAAAGGAGGTCATTGTCCCACTGTACTCATCCCTCATTAGATCCATTATAGAATACAATGCCCCTTTTGGTATGTACCTCTAGAGACATCTGCAACAACTGGAAAGGCTGCAGAAATACCTCACTAAAACAATCACAGGCCTAAAGCAGATGCCCTATGCTGACCGTCTAAAAAAACTCCACCTAAACTCTGTCGTATATCATCTAATCAGAGGTGATCTCTGCTTAACATACAAGGCCATGTCAAACCCAGAGCTGTTGGACATGCTACACAAAGAAATCCCAATCCCTCAGAGACACAAGCTCCAGGGATCTAAACCTTGTCATCACAATGAACAAAACATGCTGGAGGGGAAAGGTTCCTGACCCAGAGACTCCTCAGACTCTGGAATAGACTGCCCATACATGTCAAGCAGAGCGCCTCTTTGGCCCTCCTCAAAAAAAACCTTGATAATTGGATGGGAGATAGGAAATTCACCCCGGGGATCATGTCAGTCACCCTGCTAGACAGGGGTCCAGGGAAGTAAATACTGCGGGAAGAAATAGCCAGGGAATTGTTATGGCTAGGCTTGTATAGCCCCAGGGCTGATAGCCCAGTACCAACCTATGAACCTATAGGAGTATACAATGTTAATGACCACTGGATCCTTTATAAGCCCAGCCAAGCATCCCAATTGTATCCTTCAAATTTATGTGCCTTAGTTGTTATTTTAACAGATACATGTAACCTGAGGCAAGGCTTACAGGATGTCTCTGTCCATTAGAGAGAAACTGAACTAAAAACTATATCATAGGTTCATACATTCATAGGAAGGTACTAGGCTATTGGCCCTAGGGCCTATACAAGCCTAGCCAAAAAGGTACCCTGGCTTTCGCCACCCAAGAAAATTATTTTCCTGTGCCCCTGTCAAGCAGAACCACAGAAGTGATCCCCAGGGTGAATTTCCTATTACCCATCCAATCATCAAGATTTTTCTTGGAGCGCGCTAATGAGGAGCTCTGTTTGACATAGATAGATAGTCTGTTTCAGAGTATGGGAAGTCTCTGGGACAGAAATCCATCCCTCCAGCATGTTCTGTTTATTGTGGTGACAAGGTTTAGGTACCTACAGCATGTAGCTCGGAGGGATTGAGATTTCTTTAAGTGGAGCATGTCCAACAGCTCTGGGTTTGACATAGCTTTGTATGTTAGGCAAAGATCGCCTCTGAGTAAAGTTGGAGTTTTTTGAGTCGGTCTGAGTATCTGTTTGAGGCCAGTAATCCTCTTTGTGAGGTATTTCTGTGGCCTTTCCAGTTGTTGTAGATGTCTTGTGAGGTACATACCAAAAGGGGTGTTGCACTCTATAATGGGTCTAATGAGTGATGAGTAGAGGGGAACAATGACCTCTTTTTTTCTGGATGAGAAACCTTTTGTGATGAGGTGTGCCATGTGGAAGGATTTCCTGACCACTGTGGCGATGTGATTATCAAAGTACTGTCTACCTGTGTCGCAAGGTCTCTTATCACACTTTTACTGTTGTGGTAGTTCACAGGTACTGAGTTTTTACCAAAGGGGATGACAATGCACTTTTTGGCATTGAGCTTGAGACCATGGCTTTGACACCAGACATCTGTCTCAGTGAGGCCCTATTGTAGGATGTCCACATCATTAGGAGTTTCAATTATGGCTCTTAGTTTGCAGTCATCTGAGAATTTAGTTAGCCAAAGACCTTCTGTGTTATCCCTTTGTGAAGTTATGATTGCCAGTTTGGGTTACAGGAAAGATACACACAGACACACACACACACACACACACACACACACACAGACACATAGAAACACACAGACACACACAGACACACACAGACACAGACGCACACACACAGACACAGACGCACACACACACACACACAGACACACACACAGACACACACACACAGACACACACACACACAGACACACACACACAGACACAATGACACAGACAGACAGACACACACACACACACACACACACACACACACACACACACACACACACACACACACACACAGATCTCTCGTGTCAGTTCTAAAGAGATGTAGTTATCTGGTTAAAAAGACTACCACTTTTAAACCATGATTTTGTTTTGGCAGCTGCAACATGAAGACCAAAGGTGTACTTAGGATTTCCCAACCACTAGTCCAGGTTGCTCTTGACTAGGATCAGGGAAGAGCTCTGCCTCACATGGGTGTGAGTCTTGTTCCAGAGAAAGGAAATTCTCTGAGACACATACAAGTCTCTCCAAGGGGTTCCATTCGTTTGGATAACAGAGTTTGGTCAACATTTGTTTAATCGGCCGCATTTGGCTGACAATATAGATAATCAACAGGTATGCAAGATCAATAATCTTTGGGCAGGGGAATATTTCCTTTCCTGGGGACTGTGCGATCTTGGAGTTTATAAATATAATCATCAGGGGGTATGGGGGCACAGTCCCTAATACGTGGGGATGCTGTTTATGTTTTTTTTTTTTTTTTTTTTTTTTAGTAATATTTGTACGCACCGAGAAAAAACCTTGGCACATGCATACTAGGAAGTAGGCGTTTACATTTCTGACAGATTGGTTTACCATCAGGACGTCAACATTTGTGTTAGTCGACCAACTGAAGGTATATCCTCTCTAAGATATCTTATGTCACAAGCAAAATTTAAATCCCTATATGAAGCAATTCTGATGCTATTTGTTTTGCGGATAGAGAAAAGGTCCATCAGAGTGGGATACAAGGAATCCCTGCATGCCAGCTATAGATCACTTCAACAGTCTGTAGGAAACACAGCACAGAGATAGGGCTTTCAGGCAATCTGCGTAGGACATAACGTTTATACCCTGTATTCTTTTTGTGAAGAAGCTCTGTGGATGTTCCAGATCTTTCATGTGCCTGGTTAGGTACATAGCAAAGGAAGAACTGTGCTCAATGATGAGCCTGATGAGACATGAATACAGAGGAATGATGATTTCCTTGGACCTAGATGCCTTGCCCTTGCGCACAAGCTGAGCATCTCAGAATAAACTTCCTTACTGCTTTAGATACATGCTGGTTGAAAACAAGATTTATATACGTGCCCATATCCCTTACTACTAGTTCTACTCTTAGGAGTGCGTTATCAATGAGGTAATTTCCCAGGGTGTCTGACTTCCCAAAGGGTACTATTATACATTTCTTGACATTTAGTTTTAAGCTGTGGCTTTGGCACCAGTCAATTGTTTGTATTACTTCTTCGCATATTGGATGGATCCTATGACTGCTCTTAGTTTGCAAACATCTGCAAACCTGTTCAGACAGAGGCCCTTGACATTGGCCTTGACTTCTGAGAAGTAGATGCCAAAAAGGAGCAGACCTAGCATACAGCCATGAGAGACACCGCTAGTAATCGGCCTGTTTTTAAAGGTGATCTCCCCTATCTTGACTTCCTTGGTCCTGACACCCAGCTGGCTATATCCTGCTCATGGCATAGGAGTTTATGCCTATATCCATGAGTTTGTTTACAATGTCCAAGTCCGGTAATGTATCAAATGCCTTAGCCAGGTCAAAGAAGCCAGTATGCACCATTTTGCCCTCATCGATCATCTTAGTGACCTTCTCAAAGTAGTTCACCAGGATGAATAGGCATGATATGCCTTTGACAAAACCAAACTGGGTTGGATCCAGTGCCTAAAGGTTTTCTATGTCCTTATTGATCATGTCTATGATAATTCATAGGTTCATAGGTGTGTATTAAGCTAATGGCCCTGGAGCCTTTACAAGCCCAGCCCATAGAAGTGCCCTGGCATTGTGCTGCCCGATATTAGTTCCCAGGGCCTCAACCAAGTAGAGCCACTAGAGTGATCCCCGGGGTGAACTTTCTATTTCCCATCCACTCATCAAGATTTCTCTTGAAGAGAGCCAGTGAGATCCTCTGCTTGACATGTATGAGAAGTCTAATCCAGAGCATGGTCAGTCTCTGGTTTATGAACCTGTCCCTCCGGCATGTTCTGTTGATTGTGGTAATGAGGCCGAGGTCTCTGGAGCATGTGCTGTGGAGGAACTGGGATTTCTTTAGATGTAGCATTTCTAACAGAGCTGGGTCAGACATGGCTTTGTAAGTCAAGCAGAGATCGCCTCTTAGTAGATGATACGAGACAGAGAATAGTTGGAGTTTTTTGAGTATGTCCATGTAGGACCTGTGTTTAAGGCCTAGGATCCTCTTCGTGAGGTACTTTTGTGGCCTCTCCAGCTGTTGCAGGTGTCTAGTGAGGTACATGCCAAATGAGGCATTATACTCTATGATTGGTCTAATGAGGGAAGAGTAGTGGGAAATGGCCTCTTTCTTCCTGGATGTAAAACCTTGGTAATGAGATGTGCTGCACAGAAGAACTTTCTGACTACAGTGGCAATGTGGTGGTCGAAGGAGAGGTTGCTGTCAACTTGTGTCCTCAGATCTCTTGTAACGCCTTCAGTGTTCAGTGGGCTCCCATCGATGTGGTCATTAGTGGGAACCGTTTTTTCCCCAAAGGAGATGATGACGCATTTTTTGGCATTAAGCTTACAGCCATAGTTTCGACACCAGTAATTAGTCTCAGTGAGGCCTTTCTGTAGGTTGAATGCATCACTTGGGGAGTTAATAATGGCTCCCAGCTTGCAGTTGTCTGCGAACCTGGTCAGCCAGAGTCCCTTCGTGTTCCCATGGACTTCTGAGAAGTAGATGCCAAACAGGAGAGGACCCAGGACCGCTCCCTGTGGGACTCTACTTGGGACTGATCGGCAGTCTGACTTGGAGTCCGCTACTTTCACACTGTGTTCTATCTGTGAGCCAATTTGTAACCCACCTAATGATATAGGGGTTGATGCTTAGTTTGGTGAGTTTATCATTAATTCCTGAGTGAGGAATGGTATCAAAGGCTTTGGCCAGATCGAGGTAGGCTGTATGAACTGCCTTACCCTCATCCACAGCTCTGGTGACTGTCTCAAAGAAGTCAATCAGGTTGAGCAGGCATTATCTACCTTTCACAAAACCAAATTGCGTGGGGTCTAAAGTTTGGAGATTCCCTATATCCTTGTTAATTAGGTCCATGATGATGCACTCCATAGCCTTACATGTCAGAGTCGTCAGGCTAATGGGGTGATAATTTCCAGAGTCTGTAGTCACTCCTCCTTTATGAAGAGAGATAACTGTAGCAGTCCGCCATTCGGTTAGGACAAACCCAGAGGTGAGGCTGTGAGTGAACAGAGCACACAGATGTGGTGCCAGTTCACTTTGTGATTCATGTAGAACATGGCCAGGGATACTGTCGGGTCCCATGGAAGCTGTACTCTTGGCCTTGGACAATGCAGCTTTAACCTTTGCTGCAGTAATGCTGGGTGCCTGGCATTCTTCCGGTATTGAGATTGGTCCTTTGGGGGGGGGGGGTAAAGTTGGCATTGAATCTGGCAGCCATTATGTTGGCAATATCTGTTGGCTCAGTATAGGAGGTACCACTGTGCAGTAACTCAGAGCAAATCTGGGTGTTGCCGTGGAAATTCTGGATATAACTATAGAAGGCTTTATGGTTGTTTTCAGTGTCTGCCACAATTCTGTCGTCATAGCTGGCTTTGGAGGTTTTGATGAGGGATTTCAACTTTTTGTTGAGGCTAATAAGGGAATCTTTCCAGTCTTGGGACTTCACCTTTTTCTGCAAGAGTTTCTTCCTTCTGTTGTAGGGTTTATTAATGGCAGGGGACCACCAGATTGTTTCCTTTTTTTGGTGGAGAGTGTCCTGGTTCTGTTGGGTATGGCTAGTTCCATGCATTTATGTATGTGTTCGTACAGTGCACTGGTGTATGATTCAGCAGTCATGCATCTATTTTCCATTGGCATGGGTGCCGTGATGTTAGCCACCTCTGTTTTTAGGAGTCCAAAGTCAGCTTTGGAGAAGGTTTTCACAGTCGATACCTTTGCGAGGGGAGTGGGTGAGATGTGGATTTCCATGGTGATTACTCTGTGGTCAGATCTAACCAGGGAGGAAGTGACTGGTGTAGAGCAATGGTTGCCCATGTTAGCAATAACCAGGTCAAGGATGTTGCTTCCTCTAGTGGGGGGTAAGAATGAGCTGGTCCAGGTCACTGAAAATGATGAATGCCAGGAAGCATTGGGTCAGTGCATTGGTGCATGAGTAGTTTTCCCAGCTGATGGAGGGGTAGCTGAAGTCACCTAGTATGAGAGTGTTAGGTTGGATCTTAACAGTTTCCAGGGTGCTGAGGAATGTGGAGTGAGAGTCTTGGGACATGGTTGGGGACCTATAGCAGGCTATGACCTGAATTACCATCTTACCCAATGTTAGTTGTACCTGGAGTATCTCAGAAGCATTATGCTGGGCTACTAGTCTGGAGGTGTGTATAGCCTTTATGAATATGGAGACACCACCACTTTTGGAGCTTCGATCCATGTTCTGGGGCCGAAAGGTGTGGAATGAGTTATAGCCTGGTAGCACAGGGGTGCTTTCTGATGCTTTAAACCGGGTTTCCGTTCCATTCTGAGGAGTGCTTCGAGCGAGTTCATCTTAAGATTTAGACATCTAGCATTGAGCAGCATGACCCTCAGACTGCATTTATTTATAGCTGTTACGGTGGTAATTTGGTCTTTGGAACACTGCCGAAAAAATGCACTATAAGGTTGGCAAGAGCCTTAGCCAGTACCCGGAAACCCAGGGGTGACAGATGCAGGTCACCTCTGGCAAAGCATCGAGGTCTGTCAATCATGTCATCCCAAGCAGACAGATACAGGATCCCCACAGAATGACACCAGAAACTTAGCCAATTGTTGGCTTTGCATACAAAACTAGTCAGACTTGTATGTCTGTAATTCCCTGGGTCTTTTGGTGGCCCTTCCTTGTGCAGATGGATGACCCTTGCAGTTCTGTACTCGGGTGGCACAAAGCCTGTCTATACAGTATAAACACCAACTCCGGTGGTCCTAATAGATCATGTTTCAGGCTATTTTGGAGGCATCCTGAGATGTTATTAGGGCCAGCAGATTTGCATCATCATCCATCTCCTTGTAGGTGGCCCCATGTACAATCACTTCTGCACACAGTTGTGTGCTGCTTTTGGGGTTTCTGACACAGCTAAGAAAGCCTTGTGGTTGCCCTTTGCCTGGGAGGCTATACTTACACCAAATACAGCTTCAATAGACTTAATTTGCCCTCTTAGTTGACTGTTTAAATTCACGAGTGTGTTTTTATCATGCTGGGTGTAATATTTCCTAATCTTGGCTATGGCTTACAAGATCATAGGTAAATACTTAGGTTAGATGCCTTTGCGGGCCATTTTAAGCCTAGCCAGTTTCCCCTTTTGTGTTCAAAATAATCTATCCCATTTAGTTATAGACTGGCCTTACCCATTCAATGATCAATAATTATATATGACCCCAATGAGTACAACTGGGATTATACCACAGATAATTTGAGGGGACCCATGCATGGAATTCAGCATTTAAAAGCTACCTCTGTCCATTAGTAGTACATGGTGCAGTCCTGCAGTAGATTTTCTGTTTCCCATCCATAGATCTAAACTGCACTTATATATGGACAGGGCTGAACCTTGTTTTAGGTGGATGGGGAGTTTGTTCCACAGCAATGGTATCCTCTTGCAAGCTATACCTGTCCCTCCAAACTGTTCTGTTGATGTTGCAAAACAGGTTTAGATCCCTAGAGCGAGTATTTTTTATGTGATTTGACTTGCTGATGTGCAGTAAATCCATCAGTAATGGGTCTGAGGACACCTTTTATGCCAGAAACAAGTCACAACTTAGCACTCTTTAGTACACCGAGAATAGTGACAGGACTTTCAGCTGGTACATGTCAAAGGGGCATTATATTCAATGATTGGCTTAATTTCTTTTTTACGGTTTTCTTTTGTTGAACAAACCAGTTTATATTTGAATTCCACCAGGGTGGTTTGTTTTGAGTTAGTTCTGAACTCAAAACTACCTACCCTCTTTGGTAAGATCAGACCATAAATTAATCTCACTGGAAATCCACATCCCGCCCCCACCCCCTGCACAAAAGACCACAGTGAAGAACTTCTCAAAAGCAAACTTCACACTTCTTAAGACTGAAGTGGTATCCTTCAAGGCCCCTGGGCCAGTGGAAACCACAACCCACACTGCTGAATCCTTTGCAAATGCCTTCTATGGGCACCTTCAAGAATGCATTGATCATGCAATCCCAAATAAAACCAAGACCCATTCCCCCAAAGGCAGGCGCCCGGTCTGGTGGAACCCAGCCATAAACAAACTTTACAACAGGATGAGGAAGCTACTACATGACAGAGCAAAATCCCTAAAAGGGAAGGCGTCTCTGATCAGTACTAGCAAAAAACTACGATCACTCATAAAATCATCCAAGGCCAGCTTTGAGAGAAAAATCGCAAAAGACAATCACAAGACCTTCTTTAGCTATGTTAGAAACCTGGGTGGAAACTCCCAGATATGCTCAGAGTTAGTCCAAAATGACACAAAATACACTGAACCCACTGACATTGCCAACATTCTGGCAGACAGGTTCAGTGCAAATTTTTCTTCCCCCTCCCCCCCAAAAGGAGAAATAACTATCCCAGCAGAGTGTAGCCTCCCTAACATCTCAGATGCCCAGGTGAGAGCTGCCCTCTCTAAAGCTAAAAACACAGCATCAATGGGACCGGATGGTGTCCCGGGCTGTGTGCTACATGAACTCCAAGAGGAACTAAACCCACACATAAGGCTGCTGTTTAATCTTAGCCTTACTACAGGATACGTACCCAAAGAGTGGCGTATGGCAACAGTGGTCCCACTTCACAAAGGCGGTGCCTCTACGGACCCTGGAAATTACCGCCCCATAAGCTTGACAAGCCTGGTCTGCAAAGCTATGGAGAGGATCATTATGGAACTCATAAACAAAGACATTGGGGACCTACAGACATTGGATCCTACTCAATTTGGCTTTGTCAAGGGCAGATCCTGCCTTTTGAACTTGGTCGACTTTTTTGAAACAGTCACAAAGGCCATTGATGAGGGTAAGGCAGTTCACACAGCCTACCTTGACCTTGCAAAAGCCTTTGACACAATACTCCACTCGGGCATCATAGACAAACTCACCAGCTTAAATGTAAACCCATATGTCACAAGATGGGTTGCAAACTGGCTCAAGGACAGAACCCACAGGGTCAGAGTTGCTGGAGCTATGTCAGACTCTAAGCCAGTCATAAGCGGTGTCCCACAGGTCTCAGTCCTGGGACCCCTCTTGTTCGTCATTTATTTTTCCGAAGTACAGGCAAACATAGGAGGATTGTGGCTGACAAAGTTCGCAGATGACTGCAAACTGGGCGCCATAATTGATACTCCAGCGGACACAAACATCCTTCAGAGAGGCCTCATAGAAATGGATAATTGGTGCCAGAGCCATGGCCTTAAGCTGAACGCCAAAAAATGTATAGTCATACCCTTTGGGAAAAACAAGGTACCGACAAATTACCACATAGGCGGTAATCCATTAAGTACGGAAGAGGTAATCAGGGACCTAGGGACCCAGGTTGACAGTAACCTCTCATTTGACACTCGCATTGCCAAAGTGGTTAGGAAGACCTTCTATATTGCCCACCTTATTATGAAGGGTTTCACATTTAGATCAAGAGAGGTCATTGTGCCCCTGTACTCTTCTCTTATCAGGCCAATGATTGAGTACAATGCCCCATTTGGGATGTATCTCACCCGACACCTGCAGCAGTTGGAAAGACCCCAAAAGTTCCTCACCAAGAGGATAAAGGGTCTTAAACATATGTCATATGCTGCCCGACTGAAAAAACTCCAGCTCTATTCAGTCGCATACCGCCTACTCAGAGGTGATCTGTGCCTGACGTACAAGGCCATGTCCAATCCTGAATTAATGGACATGCTCCACCTCAGAAAATCCAAATCCATCAGAGCCACGAGAACAAGTGACTTAAACCTCAACACAGAAATAAATAGGACGTGCTGGAGGGACAGATTCATAACCCAGAGGCTCCCTACACTCTGGAACAGAATCCCAGTCCATGTTAGGCAGAGCCCCTCACTGACTCTATTCAAGAGAAATCTCGACGAGTGGATGGGAGATCGTAGGTTTACCCCGGGGGTCATCTCTGTGTCACTCCTAGACAGAGGCATAGTAAACTAACCCCTAAAAGGGCGTAGTATTCTCATCCTAAGGGGTGGTGTAAGCCACATACACTCTGGCTAGGCTTATAAATGCCTTAGGGCAGATAGCCTAGTACGAACCTATGAACCTATTTCTGGTAGGCACAGCTGTCTCTATGCAGTTATTGACATGACTGTACAGAGTTTCTATAAACAGTTCCACATAGGTAGCTGTGTTATCAGAGTTGGGGGCGGGCGTCTTGAAATTTTGACAAGTTATCACTTGGTAGTAGGAAGTTTGCCTTACAGTAGTTCCGAAATGTTGTATGGTTGGCTGGGAATAAACAAATTACTTTTTATTATGCAAGAGGCTGCTTTAAACCATGTCTCGGTAACTGCACAGATGTCCACATTTTCTGGGGTGAGTTCAGCCTGGAGGGAATGGAGTTTCTTGTTTAGGCACCTGGCACTGAACAGTAACACATTTATATTCCCTTGGGTTGGTTTTGCTATGCCGGATTGCCTAAAATGGCACTAATGGGTAAGGACAATGTTTTAGCACATACCAGAAAACTTAGAGAGGGCAGGTGCAGACCACCCTTGACAAAGCAATGGTGATCTACTGACCATATCCTCCAATGTTTACAAATACTGTACCCCTTTGGAATGACACCAGAAACTAAGCCAATCATTGAAGTCAATCATAGATTGTTTACACTATGACACTATCCTTGGTGAAAGAAGAATGTTTCTCAATGCTAGGCTCATACCAGTCTGCCTCACAGTCCAAGCTCTCCATAATGTCATTCTTCATATAATCCAGGGAGGTACATCTCAGGTCATTTACACCTACATGGGCTGTGACCGAGTCATACTGGTACATGTGGTCTAATGATGCAAGTGTGTAGGCAACTGGCTGATCCTGTCCCTGATATGCAACTGACCATGATTTTCTACTTGTTCGGCCGGGTGAGCAGAACATCTGTATGTCTCACAATGGAATCTCCTATGATGGCTTGCATTATGGGCTTGTATTTGAGACTCCAAAGGGTGTGGCAATATGTGTCGTGTTGGGTGTTGTTTTGGTGGAGTGCCTTTGTGGTTGTTGAGGATTCCTTTTGTAGAACAAAAGTCTAGGCAGTCTTTGGGGTTTCAGAAAGTTGCCAAAATAGTCATCATATTCCCAAAGCAGACAAGCCCAAGTGTCAACATATGACAGAATCTTAAAAAATAAGTGTTGCAGAAGCAGACACTTTCCCAAATCTACCAAAAGCCTTCCCATCATTGTCAAACGGAAAGGGATTAATATTAACCCAATGTTTAACAGCAGCTGTGTTCATTAAAACAATAACTGCTGGGTCTGATCTGAAATGAAAATATGAACACTTCAAAGATTGAGAATTGTATACAATTCATCTGCTTTCTTGGGGACAGTAGGCTGGATGCTAAACAAGTAATAGACTGACAAAAACATTCCAAAGCTGAAAGAACATGACGAATTGGGGAAGGTTCTGGAAATTCCAGTTACAATAAGTCATTAAACATTCTTAAGGACTGAGAAACATCCATTGTCTTCCCACTAAAACAACTGATTAATTCTGAAAATAGTTACAGAGAAAGAGACTCCTTCAAAGGGACAGGACAAAGTCACACTCTCCTCAGAATCTCCGTCAGAAACCCAGGGAAACAAAACAGAATATGTCCCTATACAATCATTTGAGGTGCAAAATCTGGAATCTCTTAAAACATGAAAAACCTCTTGCTTTCACCACAAACATCCATAATTGACCGAATTAAACCTTGAGATAAGACCAATAAATATCTCCTGCCGAGAGTAATAGAGACAGTAGAAGATATATATCTAAATTTCTGATTCTTTTTGAAAGGAATGTCTAAATAAACAAAAATGCTTTGCCAAGAAGAAAACCTCTCTAGGGACAGGAATAACTTTCTGGCTAGGCAGAGTGGCACTGTCTGCCCCTTCTCCCAAGTTCGACAATAGTGGCTCTCCCTTGCCAGCCAATATCACTCTAACAACTGCAAAAGACATGTCTAAATCCTGGTCCATGGTGGCTGTAGGAACTACACAATAGACTGTCAAGAAAAAAAACGATGGAGGGACTGAGAACTAGACATGGCCACATCAGAGTCATGCATCTGCGGCTAAGGCGCCTAAGCAGCCTGCTGTAGTGGCAAAGGCTGTTTATT
Source organism: Protopterus annectens (assembly GCF_019279795.1). NCBI lineage: Eukaryota > Metazoa > Chordata > Ceratodontiformes > Protopteridae > Protopterus > Protopterus annectens. The sequence continues at coordinate 354,936,911 of NC_056742.1, forward strand.
AATTCTTCTTTCTGTAGGTAGAGAAGGAAGAACTAAGGAACTAGCAGAGTGGCTCTATGGTAAAACTCAAAAATATGTCTGATTCCTGAGAAACCTGGTAACAGTAGTCAGTAAAATAGGTCAGTAGTAAAAAAGTAACTTTTTCCAAAAAAAGGCCCAGTGAGAGGCACTTTAAACACTTATCCCAAACAGCAAAAGTAAAATAAAACACAATTTTAGCCAGGAACAAGTTGTTTAACATTTTGTCGTGTGACATTCTATAAAAATCACTTTTTTTCTCAGTCTAGTTTTGGCCTCAAAAAAGTTTACTTTTAGCCATAAAAATAACATGGGGAAGCCCCCGCACCACCACCACCAAAGGGAACTTATCTGCCCATCAATGGAAAGTATTAGCAAATTGTAGATCCTCTATAGTCTGCAAGAAGAGCACTCTTCAACCTCAGGAAATTTCTACAGGGTTTGGCACCGAAACCACTCTTTCTTCAGCTCAATTCAAGCTGACTAATGGTGTAGACATGTGGAAGGTACCCTTGATGATTAGGAAGCTGACCAGCTGTTATATCCTTAGCAGGATATAAACTTCATCCATACAATTAAGGCTACTGCAGCAGTGAACAATATGATGAACATCAAAGATTTTCTTCTTCTTTCGGCTGCTCCCATTAGGGGTTGCCACAGCAGATCAACTGTTTCCATTTTTTCCTGTCCTCTGCATCTTGCTCTGTCACACCAACCACCTGCATGTCCTCTTTCACCACATCCATAAACCTTATCTTAGGCCTTCCTCTTTTCCTGTTACCTGGCAGCTTCATCCTGAGTATCTTTTTCCCAATATACTCTGCATCCCTCCTCAGCACATGTCCAAACCAACGTAATCTTGCCTCTCTGGCTTTGTCTCCAAACCTTCCAACCTGGGCTGACCCTCTAATATAATTATTCCTAATCCTGTCCATCCTCGTCACACCCAGTGCAAATCTGAACATCTTCAACTCTGCCACGTCAAGCTCCGACTCCTGCCTTTTTGTCAATGCCACTATCTCCAACCCATATAATATAGCTGGTCTCACTACCCTCTTGTAGACCTTCCCTTTCACTCTTACTGGTACTCGTCTGTCACAAATCACTCCTGACACTCCTCTCCACCCACTCCATCCTGCCTGTACTGTCTTCTTCTCCTCTCTTCCACACTCACCATTACTCTGAACTGTTGATCCAAGTACTTAAACTCATCCACCTTCGCCACCTCTACTCCCTGCATCCTCACCATTCCTCTATCCTCCCTCTCATTCACACACATATATTCTGTCTTAGTCCTGCTGACCTTCATTCCTCTTCTCTCTAGAGCATATCTCCACCTCTCCAGGGTCTCTTCCACCTGTTCCCTACTCTCATTACAGATCACAATGTCATCTGCAAACATCATAGTCCACAGGGACACCTGTCTGATCTCGTCTGTCAACTTGTCCATCATCATTGCAAATAAGAAAGGGCTCAGAGCTGATCCTTAATGTAATCCCACCTCCACCTTAAATGCATCCGCCACTCCCACTGCAGACCTCACCACTGTCACACTACCATCGTACATATCCTGTACCACTCTTATATACTACTCTGACACTCCCGACTTCCTCATACAATACCACAACTCCTCTCTAGGCACCCTGTCATATGCTTTCTCTAAATTCACAAAGACACAATGCAACTCCTTCTGACCTTCTCTGTACTTCTCCATCAACAATCTCAGAGCAAACATTACATCTGTAGTGCTCTTTCCTGGCATGAAACCATACTGCTGATCACTAATCATTACCTCCCTTCTTAACCTAGCTTCCACTACTCTTTCCCATAACTTCATGCTGTGACTGATCACTTTAATCCCTCTAGTTACTACAGCTCTGCACATCACCCTTATTCTTAAAATAACATGATGAACATCAAAGATAATCTATTCTAGTGTAACACTTCCTAAGGTTTTTAGGAAATGCCTTGCTGTTACTGTCTGCTTTCCTGCTACTGGGAGAACTCTCTTATGAATTCAGCATTTTCAGCTGTCACAGATGATTGCTTATAGTTTTCTGTGACCCTGCCAGGAATGCATCAATAAAACTGTCAGGTGAATATTTTGCTATAGCATACCTACTTGCAGCTCAGACAGTGGATAACTATCCAAATAATAGTATCTGGTTATAGTTTGTTTCCTGGAGTGTGGTAACACTAGAGATAAACACTTAAAATACTTTAAGAGTTGTGAATAAATAAAATAGCAATGATAAAAAATGAAAATGACAATTTTCACTTCATGAAAATGATGCCATTATCTCAATTTACATGAATCTAAATAATTTTTTCAAATATTTTTAATAATTTTACCATATTAACAATATAGACATGTAATGGAGAAAGGAGGATTCAAACTTTTTTACATAACCACTGACATTTTTCAAATCATTAAACATCCAAACTTCAAAATTGGTTTTCATTATATATGAATATTAACATCGCTAATCTTTCCCAACAAGATGGGTTTACACGATCATAACAGATTACTAGGCTATCAACCCGGAGGTCATTTTAAGCCTAGCTGTTTCAACCAATATAATACAGTAGAGGTACTAGTCAATACCCAAGACTGAATTTAATGATAACTGCCTATATCCAGGAGGGTTGTGGGCACTGTCCCAGTTAAGAACTTACAGTGCCCCATCCACTCATCCAGGTTCCTCTTGAATAGTGTCAAAGAGGTGCTCTGTTTCATATGAACTGGTAGCCTGTTCCAAAGATTTGGCAGTGGCTGGGAGATAAATCTGTCCCTCCAGCATATTCTATTTAAGTTGCAGGCCATAATAAGTCCCTGGAATGGGTAGCCCTAGCCCGATTTGATTTACGGATATGAGGTAAGTTCATTAAGTCTGGATCTTGGGTTGCTCCGTAGGCCAGGCAAAAGTCTCCCCTAAAAAGGCTATGCAATACCGAATACAGTGACAGGAATTTTAGTTGGTCTGTGTAAGGCACATGCTGGAGGCCCTTGATCTTCTTTGTTAGAAACGTCTGAGGTATCTCTAATCACTGCAGGTGCTTAGTATGGCACATACCGAATGGGGCATTATACTAATTTATAGGCTGGATAAGTGCCGAGTATAGGGGGGTTATAACTTCTTTTGCTCTCGAGGTGATGCCTTTACTAATCAAATGAGCTATGTAGAAAGCTTTTCTTACAATGGTACACATGTGGTGGTGAAAGTTAAGGTTGTGGTCAACCTGTGAGCCCAGGTCCCTTACCACTTCATGAGTACTTAGGGTACGGTTGTTGATTTGATAATGTGAAGGGACACTGTTTGTGCCAAAGGGAATGATGATGCATTCCTCTGCATTCAGTATGAGACCGTGACTAATACGCCAGCAGTTGGTCTGCGTGAGAGCCTCCTGGAGTATACTGACATCACTTGGGGATTCAGTTATTGCACCTAGTTTGCAGTCATCTGCAGACCTGGTTAGCCACAACCCCTTAGATTTGACCTGAACTTCTGAGAAGTATATACTAAACAGTAGGGGACCCAGCACTGACCCCTCCTGTGGCACACCTCTGGTAACATGTCTGCTGTTTGATGTGGAGTCACCCACTTTGACAGTGTGTGTCAGGCTTGTGAGCCACTTGACAACCCATCTTACAACAAAGGGGTTCACATTCAGTTTTGCTAAGTGCATCTGTAATGCCTGAATATGGGATTGTGTCAAAAGCCTTTGCCAAGTCGAGGTATGCTGTGCGCACAAATCTACCCTCATCAATGGCCTTAGTCAAACTTTCAAAGAAATCCACCAGATTTAACAGGCAGGATGAGGTCACGTATGTCTTTATTTATGAAGTCTATAACGGTACGCTCCATGGCCTTACAGATGAGCCTGGTCAGGCTTATGAGTCTGTAATTCCCCAGGTCTGTTGCTAGGCCACCTTTGTGGAGGGGATTAACTGTAGCTGTTCTCCATTCTGCAGGAACAATGCCTGTGGTTAATCTATGATTGAAAAGGATACTTAGTGGTGATGTTAGTTCATCTTTTAGCCTGTTTAGAAGATGGCCTGAGATGTTATCTGGTCTCATACAGGCCATGTTCTTTGCCTTGGACAGGGCTTTGAGGACCTGCTCTTCAGATATGTAAGGTGGGGGGGGCTGGGGTAGGGTCTGTAGTAAGTTAGGAGGGGATAAGGGAGTGAAATTTTTACCAAACCTATCTGCTAACAGGTTCGTTATCTCTGTGGGGTCAGTGTGTGTGATACCGTTCACACCTAGTTCTGCACGTGCTTGGGTCCTATCCTTAGGTTACATACATAGCTGTAAAAGGCCTTATGGTTATTCTTGGCAGTACTTGCTAGGTTTCTCTCAAAGGAACTTTTGGAGGATTTGACAAGTTGTCTTATTTGCCTGTTGAGGCTGAGGAGGGTTCTTTTCCATTGTTGGGGCCTTGTCTTGGTTTTCTTGGACAGCAACTTTTTCTACTTGGGACATGTTACAGTTTGAAGAATTTTTTAAATCATATTCAGGTCAACAACAAGAGCATTAGGTTTACATCTTTAAATGCATAGCTAGCATCTCTTACTTGGGTGTTTTGTTAGTGGGCAAAATAGGATCCTTCAGATTTCATTACTTAGGAAAAAGACACCTTGTGTCAAATAATGTACACCTCAGATATACAATCAGATCTTTCTACTCATGGGGAATATTTTACAGCAGAAAGAATTTGCTCAGTTGATTATGAGTACCAGAGAGTTATTTGGGACTTCATATACACATTGTGGGCAGAGTTACATTTTTGGAATGTTAAACAAAACATACACAGGGCTTCTTTGAAATACGGCATATTTGTTGAACCTTTCCTCAAGGGGAATATATCTCCATACTTCAAGCTGTGAAGGCACATACATGTTTGTATGTACGTATACACGTGTGTGTGTGTGTGTGTGTGTGTGTGTGTGTGTGTGTGTATGCAAATATAAATATATATGCATGTGTATATATGTACACACACACACACACACACACACATATATATTTATATATATATCCACAAAAAAACGATACAATCCCACAGAAAATATGAAATAACCACCAAAAGGAAGCAGCAATTCAATCAAAGTAAAGGCTTTTTCCAGCTAATAATCCAAACGTCAATGCTGAGTTAGAATTTCTTTATTGCAAAGAACAAAACGTGAGCGCTTTTGCAGAGATACTCTCCGCTTCTTCAGACATTACAAAATCAAGCAGCCAACATCAGTTATATAGCAAACATCAATCAAGCAATGATTCAATTAACCAAATTAGCTACAATCTTAAAATTACTACTTGGTAGTACTGTTAAAACAACCTGCTTCTATAAAAACCTGAAGAACACATTAGATACCAAAGTATCCTGTATGACACTTAGCAAAAAGTGCACCAAATAAAATAAAAACATAAACATTATGATGATACATAACTTTAAAATAAATTTATATAAACCCCTTAAAATATGAATCTTGAGCCCATCTACCGGTGGGCTCTGGCTTTAAGAACCGGCTTAATAGTGACACTTTCATTTAGACCCCTCCCCTTGTGTGCTGCCAGTCTAAAGATCCATTTTAACTCAGCCTGTTCTGTTAGATTAACAATATCACCCAACCTAATGTTAGGATATTGTACATGCAATACTTGATAATAAAATATATGGTCAGCTCCTTCCAACTTCCAGGAAAGTCCGACTAGGACAGAGACAGTTTTCAATGGAGGCCCGGGGAGAAATGCGCCAGACGCATGTCTTTGTAAAGTGGGAGGAACCCATAGTACCAGGTGAAAACCCACTTGAATGCAGGGAGGGCATGCAAACTCCACACAGAAGGCACCCCAGCCAAAAATCGAACCGCAGAACCTCCTGCTGTGAGGTGGCAACGTTACCCCCTGCACCACTGCACTGCCACATGATCAGAAAGAGACAGGATGCCTATGCAGATCAGTTAACTTTGGAAGGTAGATAAAAACTTCAAGTCAACTGGGTCTAGCAGGGTAGATATAACAAGGGAGAGGGGTGTTAAACAACAGCAAACAGCAACAAGAGAGCAGTATCTTCAAGAAAAGAAAGATATGACAAATGCACATTATTTCAAGGAACAAAAGGGAGATCTCTTCCTAGAAGCTCTTAAACTATACGTTTAAGAACACAAGGCAAAAAAGGTGGTAATGAGTATCCGAGATGTTGATATGAGTATGTGGACTAAAGACAGTGGGACGGAATAGTCTTAGAAAACCATTTTTGGTGGTGCACTCCTCACGCAACAATTCAGAGGCATGGTCTACTCGACTAACACGCAATTCCCATAACTGGATAGCAGGGTCATGAAGGCTTTCAATTAAAAAAAATCCCTTGCAGGTGTATACAGAACCACAGGCACTACGTTTATATGCAAGATCCAAGGACCAGGTATCTAACCAACTGAATAATTTCAGGAGTTCAAGCAACATCTGGCCACAACACTACTGAAACTTTACAACTGAACAGTCAGCTGGATTTCCCACACTTAAGCTGCGATATTCTTACGACTGCTTTAGACAACACAAAGCATGTGAAGTAACACTGAGATTTGGATTTCAACCTGGATGAGTGAATATCATAATTGGCACTTTGGGTTAATACATACATCAAGTATGACTGAATCAGGACCCTCCTTGGTTGGAAGAAGTGTACAAGGTGTCACGAAAGGAGATACTGGCAGCCCAGCTATCACGAATTTTGTAAATGATTCTATGTCATTTGTGAATATTAACTTGATTTACTTAGAAGTGTAACAAAAGGAGATACTGCCAGCACAGCTGTCAGGAATTTTGTAAATGGTTATGGTATAAGCTCAGCAGATCCTGCCCAGGTGTCCTGCAGAGACCTACAATGCCAAAGAAACAAAAGGAGAGACTTTGGAGTGTTTAAGAACCATTTTTTTTTGTTTTACAACACCAGAGAAACAAAAGGAGAGACTTTGGAGTGTTTAAGAACCATTTTTTTGTTTTTTTTCTTGTTGCCTATTGTTATTTCTGCCAAAACACTCGTTTTCTGGTGTTTATTGCTTCTCAAAAACATTCATTTTATATTGAAAATTGCATTTATTTGTGCCTGCACTTGAAATAAGTCATTTTTGCTGTAAATTGTATTTTTTAATTGTCTCTGGCTTCCCACTCACGAGCGACAGCCATTACTGCACTGTAAAAGTTGTTTTTTCACCTGTTTCTACTGTCTTCCTGAAAAAAAAAATCTTGCTATTTTCCCACCTTACTAAGCTAGAAAAGTCCAATTTCAGATACCTGCTGATACCTGGACTGTGTTTAAGCGTCTGTGTTGGCCATACCTTACTTGGGCAAAAAGGAAGTTTCTATGTTCACCAGTGAGAGTGGGGAGCTCTGAACAGCCTACCTGTCCTTGGAAGAATGGTTTCTGCCCAGAAACTGTACTTTTATTGGCCATTTTGGGCTAATTTCTATCTCTTTAATCTTTCAGATATAAAAAACGCATTTGCGCAGTTTTTGCATCTGTATAAGCTCAGCATATCCTGCTCAGGTGCCCTGCAGAGACCTACAATGCCGGAGAGACAAAAGGACAGACTTTGGAGTGTTTAAGTACCATTTTTTTGTTTTTTCTTGTTACCTATTGCTATTTTCACCTAAATGCTCATTTTCTGGCATTTATTGCTTCTCAAAACGCTCATTTTATACTGAAAAATGCATTTATTTGTGCCTGCACTTTAAATAAGTTGTTTTTGCTGTAAATTGTATTTTTTAATTGTCTCTGGTTTCCCACTCACGTGTGACAGCCATTATTGCACTGTAAAAGTTGTTTTTTCACCTGTTTCTACTGTCTTCCTGAACAAAATCTTGCTATTTTCCCGCCTTACTAAGCTAGAAATGTCCAGTTTCAGATACCTGCTGATACCTGGACTGTGTTTAAGCTTCTGTGTTGGCCATACCTTACTTGGGCAAAAAGGAAGTTTCTTCGCTCACCAGTAAGAGTGGGGAGCTCTGAACAGCCTACCTGTCCTTGGAGGAGTGGTTTCTGCCCAGAAACTGTAGTTTTATTGGCCATTTTAGGCTAATTTCTATCTCTGTAATCTTCCTGATATAAAAAACGCATTTGCACGTTTTTTGCGCAATGCACAGCAGTGGTTAGCTAGGGTTAAACTACCCCAGCTCTACTGAGTCTGCTCTTCAAGTTTTTTCCTTAGTACTAGCCAGTTCTTACAAATTTAGCACTGAAATCAGTGCTTTTGGACTAGCGCTTAGCGCAAAAAGAGTCAAATGCACTAAATAAGCTATAGTACTTGGTGGTGCAGCAGTAGCATTGTTACCTCACAGCAAGAGGTTCTCCCATTTGATTCTCAGCTGGAGCGCCTTCTGTATGGAGTCTGCATGTCCTCTCCACCTTTGAGTGGCATTCGAAAGACATACGTACAATGGGTGTGCCTTTGCTGAAGGTTGGACGTCGAGCTGGCACCTCGGCACCCGTAAGAAATCTACTGCCAATCATTAGCGGACCAGAGTTCCGTTATGGCGACCCCTAACCGGGAAAAGCCGAAAGAAGAACAACAACTCGATCCCCAACAGCTGTCTATAGAGAACAGTCAAATTACTCTCCCCACCAGGGAAACAAGAATAAGTTCCTTAGCCCATTCAGGCATGTCCAAGAACCAGCACCCAGTGTGTTCTCCTGTGCACCTGATGAATTTGGGCATCCTGAGGCAATGTTACAACTGCCTCATGTACACAGACAACCCTCTCCTCCTACCACAAGACACCAAAATCTGCGAGAGATGCACTTACACAGCTAAACTTGAGGCAAAGCTCTCTCCAGTCACGACTGGAATTGACAGTCAAGAGGAGAAGATGCCAACCTGCAGCACACCACTTACTACACACAGACCCACCATACATGCAACTGCTAACCCCACACACAGATACAAAAAGACATATTCGAAGGCTTTAAATAAAAATCTGCGGAAACAACAGAGACCTCCAAAGCAGACACGCAAGCAACCTACACCCACAAACACACCGCAATCATCACATAACCACAAAAAATAGTGTGCCACACAACCACAGCCCTTAAGGCAAAACACCATACCTAACACACTTGAAATGGGTGACTCCATAGTCAGGCACACTCATGTCCCTCTCACCAGGCTGAATAAACAGAAGGTCACTGTCACTTGCTTGTCAGGCTCCAGAATCCGTCACATTACCCACGCACTCAGGTCACTCCACAACAAGTACAAATACAACTCTGTCATTGTCCATGTTGGTGTGAATGACCTGAGACGTACCTCCCTGGACTACATGAAAAGTGACATAGAAGAGCTCTCTGATTATGTAATCAAGGCAGGTATGACTCTTGCCCTGAGTAGCATCTTACCCTCATCAAGTATGATACCACAGTACAAGGAAAAAATGATAAATTTCAACAATTAGCTAAGTTTATGATGTCATTCAAAGGGCATCCAATATCTGTCTGCCTGGGATGACATGCTCGACTAGCCTCGATGCTTCACCAGAGATTGCTTGCACCTGTCACCCCTGGGATTCAGGATACTGGAAAAGGTTCTTGCCACCCCCATAGTGCCTTTTTAGGCAAGGCTCAAAAAACAAATCCACCACCGTAACAAGTACTAGCGATAATAAACTAAGGGTCATGCTGCTAAACACTAGGAGTTTAAACCTCAAAATGCACTCTCTTGAGGCACTCCTCGACATGGAGAACATCGATATTTGTGCAGTAACTGAGATGTGGTTCAAGGCTCAAGAGAGCACCCCAGCGATTCCAGGCTACAACACATACCACACATTTTGGCTGCAAAACCCGGACCGGAATACAAAAGGAGGAGGCGTATCCATATTCATCAAGGATAACCACACCTCCAGACTAGTTGCAAAGTATGATGTCTCAGAGATCATCCAAGTGCAACTGACAATGGGCAAAACTGCAATATAGATTGTGGCTTGATACAGATCACCTTCCCTGCCCCAGGACACTCGCTCTGCTTTCCCCGAGGTATTGGAAAACATGCAAGTCCAACCAAACAACTTATACTAGGCGATTTCAATTACCCGAACATCAATTGGGAAAACTACAAAAGTACTAATACCTTTGCTCAGCGCTTCCTGGAGTACATTAACTCCAAAGCTCTGGATCAGCTTGTAAACATGCCCACAAGAAGTAAAAATATACTGGACCTGGTCATCACCAGCATGGGTGACAAATGCTCCACACCTGTGGTAAATTCCTCATTGGTCAGATCAGACCATAAACTCATCACCCTAGATATCCACATACCACCCCCATCCTCCGTCCCAAAAGAAACCATGGTGAAAAACTTCTCCAAAGCGAACTTTATGCTACTCAAGACAGAGGTGACAAACTTTGTTTCTCCCACACAGGATGTCAATATGACTGAATCTGCTATATCCTACACAAAAGCACTCTACAAGCAGCTACATGAGTGCATGGACCATGCTATCCCAAACAAGACCAAGACCCACTCCTCCAAAAAGAGGAAACCAGTCTGGTGGACCCCGGCCATAAATAAGCTCTATAACAGAAGGAAGAAATTACTGCAAAAAAAAGTAAAAACCCAGGAATGGAGGGGCTCCCTGACCATCCTTAGCAAAAAACTAAGAACCCTCATACAAAACTTTAAGGCGAGCTTTGAAAGAAAAATCACAACAGACACCAAAGACAATCACAAAGCATTTTTAGCTATGTCAATAACCTTAATAGCAACTCTCATATCTGCTCCGAGCTACAGCATAATGGTTCAAAATTCACGGAACCAACTGATATCGCCAATATATTGGCAGGTAGGTTCAGTGCAGAAGTACAGTTTTGTACCTACCATAAATGTAGATGTTCGAGTGTAAACACTGCTGCAGTCATTACACTTGGGTTATCCTGCCATCAGGCGGTTCCCCAGTCGGCCTGAGTTCCAAAGTCTTGGTCCGGCGTAGGTTGCTTGCACCTCCTCCCTGATGTCAGTGAGACAGGGGTATATAAGATGCAGCCGACGCCATTTTCTTCAGTTTTTCTTGCCCCAGATGTCAGGTTCCCCCAAATAGGTAGGCAATTCAAATTGCTAGTAAAATATACAAAAGAAAAGCAAACAACCATTTTTAGTTACCAGCAAATACTCCCCATAGGTAATAAAGGGTAAATGACCTAGGTAAGTACCAGAAAGTAAGAGGGGAAGGAGGGAGGGTAATCTGGACTGCAGCAGTGTTTACACTCGAACATCTACATTTATAGTAGGTACAAAACTGTACTATGTTCATCGTGTTACACTGCTGCAGTCATTACACTTGGGTGGAATCCCAAAGCTGAGGTAGGGAAGCTGGATCTATAAGGCATTAGGGGTGGCTATAAGGCCCTGCAGTACAGCAGTGGCGAAGCCAGCTCTGGATTTGGAGTATAAAGGCAAATGGTAATGTTTGGTGAAGGTATGCACAGAACTCCATGTTGCTTCTTCCAAAATATCCTTGGTAGGTACTCCTCTGAGGTAGGCAGTTGAAGTGGCTGTTGCCCTGGTGGAGTGAGATCTAATGCTGCTAGGTACAGGTTTCCCATGGTGGGTATAGCAGAAATGTATACACAGTGTCCTATCCATTTTGAAATAGTCTGCTTTGAAATGGCTTTTCCCTGTGCTCCTGCAGCGTATGCTACCAATAATTGCTCAGATTTTCTGAAAGCTTTGGTTTTGTCCAAGTAGAAGCGTAACTATCTGTGAATGTCCAAAGAATGTAGTAGTCTCTCCCCTTTGTTCTGTGGTTTTGGATAAAAAGTTGGCAAGTGAATAGTTTGGTTTAGAGCCACACTTGATACTACCTTTGGCATAAACGTAGGGTTAGTTCTTAAAGACACCCTGTCCTGGTGGAAGATGAGGAAAGGTTTCACTGCCATTAGTGCCTGTAATACTGAAACTCTTCATGCTGATGTTATTGCCAGTAGCAGAGCAGTTTTCCAAGAGATGTATTTTAATTCTGCTGTGTTAGCTGGCCCAAAAGGAGGTAAAGTTAATTTTTCCAAAACAAAGTTGAGGTCCCAAGTTGGTGTCGGTGCTCTACGGGGCGGTCTTATGTTTTTAGCCCCTCTGAGGTACTGTTTGAGCAAAGGATTAGAAAAAATTGGTGGATCCATGTTGTAATGAGCAGAGATAGCTGAGGCGTGGATTTTGATGGGTGAAAAAGAGAGGCCCTTGTCCAGCATCTCAGTTAAGTATTGAAGTACTGAGGAATGTTTTGGACAAGAGGGTCAAGGCTGTGCGCTTGGTTCCAGGCACAGAATCTCTTCCATTTATCCGAGTATGCTTTCCTGGTGCTAGACCGTCTGGCCTCCAGAATGACATCCATAACAGCTTTGGAGAGAGGCATTGTTTGCTAGATTAAGGAATTTTCCATGCAGCTAGATTTAAGGTCTTTAGCTGGCTGTGAAGTATCCGATTGTTGTGCTTTGTCAGCAACTGTGGGATTTGAGGCAAAATCCAGGGTGGTTCTTGTGCTAAGTTCTTTAAGATTGGGTACCAGTGCTGGGGTGGCCAGTCTGGTGCAATCAGGATCATCTTTGGCTCTTCCTACCTGGCTTTTATGAGTACCTTTGGAAGGAGAGGTAAAGGAGGGAAAGCGTATACTTGCAGTTTTTTCCAGCTGAATGAGAGGGCATCCACTTTCCATGCTTGTGGATGGTAGCTCCTTGTGCAGAATTTCTGTAACTGGCAGTTCTTTGGGGAAGCAAACAGATCTATGTCCGGGCTCCACCATTTTTGTGTTATCATTCTGGATATTTGTGCGTTCAGTTCCCAATCGTGTGGGTCCATGATGTTTTTGCTTAGGTCGTCTGCCAGTGTGTTTTTCTCTCCTGGCAGGAATTGTGCTTGCAGATGAACTTGGTAGTTTAGAGCTGTGTTCCACAAGGTCATGGCTTGTCTGCAGAGGGGTAGGAGTGTGTGCCCCCTTGCTTGTTTATGTACCACATAACTGTGGTGTTGTTTGTCTTTAGTAGTAATTGTCCTGGATGCAGCAGGTCCTTGAAAGCTATAATAGCATTTTGTACAGCTAGCATCTCTTTTTGAATGATGTGGAGATGTCTTTGCTTTGTGGGCCACTCGCCCTGGATACATTTTCCTGCCATGTGTGCTCCCCAGGCGTAATCCGATGCTTCTGTTGTCAGTGTTTGCCTGGCTTTGGGTTGAGTGAAAGGATGTCCCTTGTTGAGGTGACAAGCTTGTGCCCACCATCGAAACTCCTGTTGTAGGCAAGGAATTAGTGGTATAACTGTTTCCAAACTTTGACAGTGTTGAGACAATACACTCTTTAGGTACCACTGTAGTTTCCTCATATGCAGTCTGGCATATGGAATTAGTAGTATGCAAGATGCCATGTAGCCCAAGGCCTGCAGAATTTTTCTTGCAGGGAGTTGGGTCTTTGTTACCATTAAATGAAAATATTGAGTCAGTTGTCCTTGCTTGTCTGGTGTGAGATAAGCCATCTGGGCAGTTGTGTTCAAGCTGGCACCCAGGAATATTATCTGTTGTGAGGGCACTAGTTTTGATTTCTTTTCGTTTACTGTGTACCCCAAGCAACTTAATAACTTTTTTACGTACGCCAGATGCTTTAGTAGAATGTCCTTGCTCTCTGCGAGAATCAGGCAGTCGTCCAGGTATGGATAAATTTGAATTCCTTTTTGCCTGCAAAATGCAATTACTGGTGCCAGGCACTTTGTGAAGACCCTGGACGCAGCAGATAAGCCAAAGGGCAGTGCAGAGAATTGATAGTGCATTGAACCAGCTAGAAATCCGAGGTATCTTCTGTAGTTTTGTCTGATAGGGACATGCAGGTATGCCTCTTAGAGGTCCAAAGTCACGAGCCAAGCTTTCTTGCTCAGCATGGGAAGAAGCTGCTGTAGTGTCAACATCTTGAATTTCGGAACATCCAGGTAAGTGTTTAGTGAAGAAAGGTCCAGAATGGGTCTCCAGGCTTTGTCCTTTCTGGGAACCAGAAAAAGTCTTGAGTAAAATCCTTGCCCTTGTTCCTGTAGTGGTACCTTTTGAATAGCTCTCATGTCCATGAGTGCTGTAATTTGTTTTTGAGCCTCTGCCCATTGATTTGGTGACAGATTTGGCATTCCTTTTAGCCTTGGCAGAGTGTGAAAGTGGAACCTGTAACCTTGAGATACAATGTTGAGAACCCATTTGTCTTTGGTGATGCAATGCCAGTTGTGATAGAAAAGTGCCCGTTTTCCTCCTAAGGGGGCTGGTAAGAGAGAGCTGTTTGGCAGCTGCAGTGGAAAGTCATTGAGGCTGCTTTTTATAAGGTTGAGGCCTGTCTTCCCCTTCTTTCTGGCCTGGTGTACCCCATTGTCGAGGCCTGCAAAGGCCTTGTGCCTGACCTCTACCTCTTGGACATCTGTATCTGCCCCTTTGTGGTCTATCTGTGACTGGAAAGGACCAATTCTTTGTTGGCCAATTTCTGCTAAAACGAGGAGGCTGAACCTGTAAGAAATCTTTCACCGTTTGCATAGATTTTGCCTTATCCTCCATCTTCTTTAATACCGCCTCTGCCTTAACTCCAAACAGGACATCCTGCTGCAAAGGTGCATCCAATAATTTTACCTTAACATGATCTGGTAACGTATGTTCTTTTAACCAAGCATGCCTTCTAATGACAGAGCCTGTAACTGCTGCTTTACAGGAGAGGCCTCTAAGGAATCAAACCCACATTGCAAAGTATGTTTTCCCACTTGTTCAGCTGCATGCAATAAATCCTGCATTTCTTTAAAATTAGGAGGATCTGAGTCTGGAAGCATCTTTTGTTTCAACTGAGACATCAAAAATTGCTGATATTTTAGCATGTGAAACTGGCAATTCAAGGCTCTCATTGCTAAAGTTGCAGACGTATATACCTTCTTTCCCCATCTGTCTAATGCTCTGGAATCTCTGCCACAGGGAACTGGGTTTTTTGCTGAGGAGGCCTTAATCCTTTGGGTCCCTGAGAAATAGTTTCAGGGTCAGCAACAGGACTTTTGTACAGAAATTTGTGAGAGTCAGGGACTCTGTAATATCTATCAGGTTTAACTGGGGTTGGGGGTAAGGAGTCAGGGTTTAAACTGGATTCAGTGTACACATCATCCACAATATCTAAAACTGGTGGGATAGCAAGGGGTCTGTGTTGAGGTAAAAAAAAGGAAGTCTCTAAGCCTTTTCTTGGATTCTGAGTAATCCTGGCCTTCCCAATGGAAATGTTCCCTCATGGTATGTAAGGTCTCCCCAAAGGAGTAATCCTCAGGCGGAGAGGCTGATGGAATTGATTCATCAGCATCAGAATCCTCATAAGGGGGTAAAGAATATCCTAGGTCCGAGGAAGAGTCTGAGGAAATGGACACCTGGTCAGAAGAGTCATAGCCTGCATCCTGTCTGGGCCTTTTATCAGGAGGGGGATGGGACCCCCTGATCAGGGTGATTAGGTCCGCGGCCATTTTTAGCATTTGTTTCTTAGGCATGGAAGCCTGTCCTGGAGAGAGTTGTGTCGGTTTCTTTGCTTCTAAGGGGGGCTTAGACTTAGCAGAGGGTTTAATGGTTAACTGGGTAGGTCTGAAAACACCCTCTGTAGCTGTGGATTGCTCAGTTGCTCAGTTCCCTCTGTATGGTTAGGATCGGAAAGTTGAAAACTTAGTGCGTCCGAAGGCCCAGCCAGCTCCACGTGGGAGGCGGTATGTGGAAGCGGTCATCACACATTGCGTAGGCACCTCGCTGAAAACCGCAGAACTGGCGACCGGCCTAGAAGAGGCCTCGTCGTCAGTTTTGGGCCTCGGATGCCTTTCCTTGTCCTTGAGCTTTTTATACATTGTGGTCGTCTGAAGTTCTGACGGCATGCTGTAATTGAATTTTCTGCCAAAATAATGTCGGGCAAAATCAAACCGACGTTTAATAGTGCGCTTGTTAAACTTAGCACAAAACTGACAATCGGTGACGTCCTGGTCAGGGCCTAGGCATGGAATACAATAGGAGTGGAAATCCTTATGAGGTATTTACTTCCCACAGGAAATACAGTTATTAACTTTTACTGACATCGGTCTGAAGCAAGAAAAACTTTCCCCAACGGGGTACTTAGCTTTTTTAGGAGACTTCGGTTCTGGATTCAGAATGAAAATCTCAGGAGTCGGCCGAACGGCACTTGCGAACTGCTTCTGCTTCGGGCACTGCGCGGCAAGAAAGACTGAAGAAAATGGCGTCGGCTGCATCTTGTATACCCCTGTCGCACTGACGTCAGGGAGGAGGCGACAGCAACTGACGCCGGACCAAGACTTTGAAACTCAAGCTGACTGGAGAACCGCCTGATGGCAGGATAACCCAAGTGTAATGACTGCAGCAGTGTAACACAATGAACATCTTCACCCCACTCTCTTCCCCCAAAAGGGCTCCTATCCATACCAGAAGATTGTGCTGCCCCTAAAATCACAGACACCCAGGTGAAAACAGCACTCTCCAAGGCAAGAAACACAGCATCCATGGGACCAGACAGCATGCTTAGTGCTTCATGAGCTTCAAAATGAATTAACCCCTCAACTTAATACCATGTTTAACCACAGCCTCATCTCAGGCTATGTGCCTACAGAGTGGCGCACGGCAACAGTCTTCCCTCTCCATAAAGGAGGTGCAACCACTGACCCCGGGAATTACCAACCCATCAGCCTGACGAGTCTCGTCAGCAAGGCCATGGAGCACATCATCATGGACTGACAAACAACGACACTGGGAACCTACAAACCCTAGACCCCACCCAGTTTGGGTTTGTAAAGGGAAGATCATGTATCCTAAATCTGGATGACTTCTTCAAAATGGTCACTAAAGCAATAGATAAGGGAAAGGTGGTTCACACAGCATACCTTGATCTTGCAAAGGCATTCAATACCATTCCCCACTCAGGAATTATAGACAAACTCACCAACCTTAACATAAACCCCTACGTTACAAGATGGGTTGCTAACTGGCTCATGGATAGTACCCATTCAGTGAAAATAGGAAATGCTAGATCATCTCCAAACCTGTGACTAGTGGTGTACCACAGGGCTCAGTCTTGGGACCCCTGCTGTTCGGTATCTATTTCTCTGAGGTACAAGCAAACAGGGAGGGACTATGGCTAACAAAGTTCGCAAACGACTGCAAACTGGGTGCCATAATCGAGACTCCTACTGATGTAGACATCCTTCAAAATGGTTTTACGGATACAGATACATGGTGCCAAAACCATGGCCTCAAACTAAATGCCAAAAAGCGCATTGTTGTCCCCTTTGGGAAAAATCAAGTACCTATGAACTACAACTTAGGTGGCAGCCCACTTATCAAAGAGAGTGTGATAAGAGACCTAGGGACTCAGGTAGATAGTAACCTCTCCTTTGACAACCACATTACTAAAGTGGTTAGAAAATTCTTCTACATGGCCCACCTTATCACAAAGGGGTTTGCATCTAGGAATAAGGAAGTTATTATCCCCCTCTACAATTGGCTAAGCTTCTGGTGTCATTCTAAGGGGATCCAGTGTCTGTCAGCCTGGGATGACATGCTCGACAAGCCACGTTGCTTCGCAAGAGACGGTTTGCACCTGTCACCCTTAGGCTTTCGAATACTGGCCAAGGCCCTTGCCGCCCCCATAGTGCCTTTTTTAGCAAAGCTCAAAAGACAAACCCACTTCCTTAAACAGCACAAGAAACAAAAAACTGAGGGTAATGCTACTCAATGCCAGAAGTCTAAACCTCAAAATGCATGCACTCGAGGCACTCCTCAGTATGGAGGAAGTGGATATCTATGCAATAACAGAAAAGTACAGTTGTGTACACTTACCATAAATGTAGATGTTCAAGTGTATTCACTGTTGCAGTCATTACACTTGGGTTATCCTGCTGGCAGGCTACCCTCAGTCGGCCTGAATTCCAAAGTCTAGGTCCGGCATCGGTTGCTGTCACCTCTTCCCTGACGACAGTGCGCCAGGGGTATAAAAGATGCAGCCAATGCCATTTTCTTCAGTTTTTCTTGCCCCAGATGTCAGGTGCCCCCAAAAGGGTAGGCTAAAAATATGCCAATCAAACATGCATGCACCAAAAAATATTATACCTTCCTCTACAAGCAAATACACCACATAGGTTGTATAGATTAGAGAAGTGCAGATAAGTTCCAGCAAAGATAAGGGGGATGGTGGGTAACCTGGACTGCAACAGTGAATACACTCTGACATCTACATTTATGGTAAGTGTACACAACTGTACTATGTTCTTCATGTTTCACTGTTGCAGTCATTACACTTGGGTTGAATCCCAAAGTTATGGTAGGGAGGCTGGAGCTAAATAGCACTATAAGGCCCTGCAGAACTGCAGTGGAAAAGCCTGCCCTGGATTTAGAGTAGAGTGGTAAATTATAGTGCTTTGTAAAGGTGTGCACTGAACTCCAGGTTGCAGCCTCTAAAATGTCTTTGGTTGGTACTCCCCTGAGGAAGGCTGCTGAAGTGGCTGCTGCTCTGGTTGAATGTGGCCAAATGCCCTTAGGCACTGGCTTGCCATGTTGTGAATAGCAGAAATGAATGCAGTGGCCTATCCACTTTGAAATAGTCTGCTTTGAGATAGCCTTTCCTTGTGATCCTGCAGCATGTGCCACTAGTAGTTGCTCTGTCTTTCTGAAAGCTTTGGTTCTGTTCAAGTAGAAGCGTAGCTGTCTGTGTATGTCCAAAGAATGCAGAATTCTCTCCCCCTTATTCTGTGGGTTTGGATAAAAAGTAGACAGATGAATAGTTTGGTTAAGGGCCACACTGGACACTACCTTAGGCATAAATGTCAGGTTTGTCCTCAGTGAAACCCTGTCTGGATAAAAAATGATAAAAGGTTCCACAGCCATGAGTGCCTGTAGCTCTGAGACTCGTCTTTCAGAGGTTATTGCTAGAAGCAGAGCTGTTTTCCAAGATAAAAACTTTATATCAGCTGTAGCGGCTGGCTCAAAAGGTGGCAGGGTGAGTTTTTCCAAGACATAATTGAGGTCCCATGCAGGTATTGGTGATCTCCTTGGAGGTCTTAAGTTTTTGGCTCCTCTGAGGTACTGCCTTAACAAAGGATGAGAAAAAATTGGTGGCTCTGTATTGTAATGAGTCGAAATGGCAGAGGCATGAATTTTAATTGATGAAAAGGATAGGCCTTTGTCTAGCATCTCAATTAAGTATTGCAAAATCTGAGGAATATTTGTACAGCTGTGTCCATTCCTTGTGCCTGGTTCCAAGCACAGAATCTCTTCCATTTTCCAGAGTAAGATCTTCTGGTACTAGGCCTTCTGGCCTCCAGAATGACATCCACCACAGCTTTAGTGAGCGGTGCGTTTTGTATGACTACATTATCCTCCATGCTGCCAGATTTAAGGTTTTTAGTTGGCTGTGCAGGATCGGATTGTTTTGTTGGGACAGTAGATGAGGTATCTGAGGCAAGGTCCAAGGCGGGTATTGAGAGAAGTTCCTTAGGATTGGATACCAGTACTGGCGGGGCCAGTCTGGGGCAATCAGCATCATCTTTGGCTTCTCTTGTCTGACCTTTAGGAGTACCTTGGGGAGGAAAGGCATATACTGCTAAGCTTTTCCAGCTGAAATATAGGGCGTCCACTTTCCAGGCTTGTCTGTGATAAGTCCTTGTGCAGAATCTTTTTAGTTGGTAGTTGTGAGGAGAGGCAAATAGATCTATATCCGGGCATCCCCATTTCCTTGTTATCATGCTGAAGACTTGTGGATCCAACTTCCACTCCTGGTGATCCATGAAGTTTCTGCTTAGTTCGTCTGCCAGAGTATTTATTTTTTCTGGCAGGAATTGTGCCTGCAGATGTACCTGGTAAGTCAATGGTGTGTCCCACAAAGCCATGGCTAGTCTGCAAAGGGGGTAAGAATGAGTGCCTCCCTGCTTGTTTATATACCACATGACCATGGTGTTGTCTGGTAGTTGTCCCGGATAAAGTAGGTCCTTGAAGGCTGTCAGGATATTCTGAACAGCTAGTATCTCTTTTTGATTGATATGTAGATGTATTTGGTTTGCAGATCGTGCCCTGAATACATCTTCCTGCCATGTGGACCCCCCAGGCATTATCTGATGCATCCGTTGTTAATGTCTGCCTGGCTGGGGGTAAAGTGAATGGCTATCCCTTGTTCTGGTGACAAGCCTTCACCCACCATCGAAACTCCTGTTGCAGGCAGTGAATGAGGGTAATTACTGTTTCCCGGCTATGGCAGTGTTGAGTCCAAACACTTTTTAGGTACCACTGAAGTTTCCTCATATGCAGTCTCGCATATGGAATTAGTAGAATGCAGGATGCCATGAAGCCCAAAGCCTGCAGAATTTTTCTTGCAGATAACTGGGCCTTTGTTGCCAATGGGTTGAAATAGGTAGTCAGTTGCCTTTGTTTGTCTGGCGTGAGATAAGCCATCTGGGCAGTTGTATTTAAGCTTGCACCCAGGAATATTATCTCTTGAGAGGGTACTAGTTTTGATTTCTTTTCGTTGACTGTGTACCCTAGGCCTGTTAGAAATCTCTTTACAAACGCAAATGCTGTAGTAAAATGTCCTTGTTCTCTACTTGAATGAGGCAGTCATCCAAGTAAGGCTATATTTGCATTCCTCTTTGTCTGCAGAATGCAATTACTGGTGTCAGGCACTTTGTGAAGAACCTGGGCGCAGTAGATAAGCCAATGGGCAGTGCAGAGAATTGGTAGTGCATTGAGCCAGCTTTGAATCTGAGGTATTTTCTGCATATTTGTCTGATTGGGACATGCAGGTATGCCTCTTTTAGGTCTAAAGTCACAAGCCAAGCCTTCTTGCCCAGCATGGGCAGAAGTTGCTGTAGAGTCAACATTTTGAATTTTGGTATATCCAGATATGTGTTTAGAATAGATAGGTCCAGTATTGGTCTCCAGGTCTTGTCCTTTCTTGGTACCAAGAACAGTCTTGAATAAAATCCTTGTCCCTGCTCTTGCTCTGGTACTTGTTGAATGGCCCTCATGCCCATGAGGGATGAGACTTGCTTTTGTGCCTCTGCCCACTGATGTTTGGGCAGGTCTGGCAAACCGTTTGTCCTCGGCAGAGTATGGAAGTGAAACTTATAGCCTTGTGACACTAAGTCTAGGACCCATTTGTCCTGGGTTATTATGTGCCAATTTTGAGAAAAAAGTGCTAGTTTTCCCCTAAAGGTGCTGCCGGAAGATAAGTGCTTGGTGCAGACAGGGGGAAGTCATTGGGACTGTTTCCTGTATGGCTGTGATTTGCCTTCTCCACTTTTGGAGGTATAAGTACCTCATTGTTTAGACCTGTACGAACCTTGGGGCTGGGATCTGCCAATTGGGCGTCTGTATCTGCCCCTTTGTGGTCTGTCTGACACTGGAAAGGACCAATTCTTTGTAGTCCAGTGTCTGCTAAATCTTGGAGGCTGTACCTGTAAGAAATCTTTAACCGTTTGCATAGATTTAGCTTTGTCCTCCATTCTCTTTAACACCTCTTCTGCTTTAACACCAAACAAGGTATCATGCTGTAATGGAGCATCTAATAATTTTAATTTGACATGATCAGACAGATTTTGTTCCTTTAACCAAGCATGCCTCCTGATGATAGAACCCGTAACAGCGGCCCTGCAGGAGGCCTCCAAAGAATCAAAACCACATTGCAAAGTATGCTTTCCAACTTGTTCAGCTGCATGCAATAAATCCTGCATTTCTTTGTTTTCTGCACATTCAGAATTTATCAACATTTTCTGTTTAAGCATTGACATAATATATTGCTGATATTTGAGCATATGAAACTGACAATTTAAAGCCCTTATTGCCAAGGTAGCAGAAGTGTAAATCTTTTTTCCCCATCTGTCCAATGCCCTAGAATCCCTGTCAGAGGGGGTAGGGTTTTTTGCAGTGGAAGCCTTGACCCCTTTGGGACCCTGAGAGATAGTTTACGGGTCAGCAGCAGGTTTTTTGAAAAGGAATTTATGAGAGTCAGTAACCCTGTAGTACCTGTCCGGCTTAACAGGAGCTAGAGGTAAGGAGTCAGGGGTCAGAGTGAACTCTGAAAATACATCATCTACAATGTCTAACACAGGTGGAATGGCTAGGGGCCTGTGTTGTGGTAGTAAAAGGAAGTCTCTGAGCCTTTTCTTAGATTCTGAAAAATCTTGGCTCTCCCAGTGGAAATGCTCCCTCATGGTATGCAAGGTTTCCCCAAAAGAGTAATCCTCAGGAGGAGAGGCTGAAGGGATAGATTCTTCAGCATCAGAATCCTCATAGGGAGGAAGAGAGTATTCCTGATCAGAAGAGGAATCAGATGAAATGGAAACCTGATCTGAAGATTCATATTCTGTCTCTTGCCTAGGCCTTTTATCAGGAGGGGGATGGGATCCCCTGATCAAAGTATTAAGTCTTCGGCCATTTTGAGCATCTGTTTTCTGGGCATGGAGGCCTGTCCATGAGGCTGTTGTATTTGTTTCTTTGTCTTTAAAGGTGCTTTAGTCTTTGCCTTTGAAGCTGAAGTCGGTTTAATGTATAATTGAGTAGGTCTAAAAACACCCTCAGAAGCCGATGCCTTCTCAGCGGCTCCAGACCCATCTGAGGGAATAGCCTCTGAAGGTCCAATACCTTGAGCTTCCAGTGGCCTAGTCGACTCCATGTGGGAATCGGTAGGGGCCTGCGTGTCTAAAGTAGCAGGCATCAGGGGCTTTGAAGGCGCCTCACTGAAAACCGGCGAACCGGCGAATGGCTTAGAAGAAGCCTCGTCATCGGTTTTGGACCTCAGCTGCCTGTCCTTTTCTTTTTCTTTGCGTTTCTTGTGAATTCCGGTAGTCAGATGGCTATCTGATGACATCGTATAATTAAATCTTCTGTCAAAATAGTGTAATGCAAAATCGTACAGACGCTTAATAGTGTGTTGGTTAAATCTAGCACAAAACAGACAACTAGCAACGTCGTGGTCAGGGCCTAGGCAAGGAATACAGTAAGAAAAAAGTTTCCCCAATGGGGTACTTCGCTTTTAATGAAGACTTCGGATCTGAAATTCGAACACGAAAATCTCAGGAGTCGGCCGACCGGCACTTGTGAACTGCTTCTGCTTCGGGCACCGCACGGCAAGAAAGACTGAAGAAAATGGCATCGGCTGCATCTTTTATACCCCTGGCGCACTGACGTCAGGGAAGAGGCGACAGCAATCGACGCCAGACCTAGACTTTGGAATTCAGGCCGACTGAGGATAGCCTACCAGCAGGATAACCCAAGTGTAATGACTGCAACAGTGAAACATGAAGAACATCCTGGTTTAAGGCTCCAGAGAGCATTCCAGAACTACCAGGTTACAACTCATACCATGCTTTTTGGCCACAGAACCTGGACCAAAACACAAAAGGCAGGGGTGCATCCATATTCATCAAGGATACCCACACCTCCAGGTTAGTTGTGCAGCACGATGCATCAGAGACCATCTATGTGCAACTAACAATGGGTAAAACCACATTCCAAATTGCAGCTGGAAAATATGAACGTCCTACCTAACACCATGATATTGGGAGATTTCAATTACCCAAACATAAACTGGGAGAACTACTAACTCCTTTGTCCAACGCTTCCTGGAGTTTATAAATTCAAACACCCTGGACCAACTGGTCACCACTCCCACAAGAGGTGACAATATATTAGACCTGGTCATTACCAACATGGGGGACCAATGTTCCACACCGGAGGTAAAACCCCCACTGGTTAGATCAGACCATAATCTAATCACTCTGGACATGCAGCCCCTGACAAGGAAACCACTGTGAAAAACTTTTCAAAAGCAAACGTCTCACTACTTAAGACTGAGGTGGTAAGTTTCAAAGCTCCCATGGTAAAGGATAATGCTGTCCAAGCTGCAGAATCCTTTACAAATGCACTCTTTGAGCACCTACAAGAGTGCATGGATCAGGCTATCCCAAGCAAAACCAAGACTCACTCCTCCAAAAAGGGGAAACATGTCTGGTGGACCCCTGCCATAAATGAGCTATACAATAAAAGGAGGAAACTAGTACAAAATAGAGCAAAATCCCAAGAAGGGAAGACATCCCTGATCAGTATCAGCAAGAAACTATGATCTCTCATAAAATCATCCAAGGCTAGTTTCGAAAGAAAAATCGCCGAAGACTCTAAAGATAACCACAAAGCATTCTTTAGCTATGTCAAGAACCTAAGTGGCAACTCTCAGATCTGCTCTGAGTTAGTGCAGAATGGCACAAAATACACTGAACCGACTAACACTGTCAACATCCTGGCTGACAGGTTCAGTGCAAACTTCACCCCCCTCTCACCCCCAAAAGGGCCCATGACCATTCCAGAGGAATGTAGAGCCCCAGTAATCACAGACACACAGGTTAACACAGCCCTCTCCAAAGCCAAAAACACAGCATCAATGGGACCAGATGGTGTCCCAGGCTGTGTCTTACACGAGCTCCAAATTGAACTAACCTCTCACCATGATACACTGCTCAAACTCAGCCTTTCCACAGGCTATGTTCCCATGGAATGGTGTACAGCAACAGTTATCCCACTCCACAAAGGTGGAGCCACAACGGACCCAGGGAACTATTGCCCTACAAGCCTGACTAGCTTGGTCTGTAAAGCTATGGAGCTCATCATCATGGAACTCATTAAAAAAGACATTGGGAGCCTGCAAACATTGGACCCTACCCAGTTCGGCTTTGTTAAGGGCAGATCTTGCCTCCTAAACTTAGTAGACTTCTTTGAAACAGTTACCAAGGCTATAGATGACGGAAAGGTGGTCCACATAGCCTACCTAGACCTCACCAAGGCCTTTGACACCATTCCCCACTCTGGTATTATAGACAAGCTCACCAGCCTGAACATTAACTCCTATGTCACGAGATGAGTTGCCAACTGGCTCACAGATAGACCCCACACAGTAAGAGTTGCGGGTGCTAGGTCCGACTCTAAACCGGTTACAAGTGGCGTCTCCCAGGGCTCAGTCCTAGGACACCTCCTGTTCAGTATATACTTCTCTGAGGTACAGGTGAACACAGGACGGCTGTGGCTTACCAAGTTCGCAGATGACTGCAAACTAGGGACCATAATCGACTCTCCGGCTGTCACAGACATCCTCCAGAAGAGTCTCACTGAGATGGATACCTGGTGTCAGAATCATGGCCTCAAGCTAAACACAAAAAGTGCATAGTCATCCCCTTTGGGGAAATCAAAGTACCCACAAACTACCACATAGGTGGTAGCCCTCTAAATACAGAAAATGTAATCAGGGATCTGGGGACCCAAGTGGATAGTAACCTCTCCTTTGCTAACCACATTGCCAAAGTGGTTAGAAAATCCTTCTACGTGGCCCACCTAATTACAAAAGGGTTCGCATCTAGATCAAAAGAAGTTATTGCCCCCCTCTACTCATCTCTCATCAGGCCCATCATAGAGTACAACACCCCATTTGGGATGTACCTTACTAGACACCTCAACAGCTGTAAAGACCACAGAAGTACCTCACCAAGAGGATTACTGGCCTCAAACAGATGCCCTAAGCAGCTAGACTAAAGAAACTCCAGCTGTACTCTGTTGCATACTGCCTACTCAGAGGTGATCTCTGCCTGACATACAAGGCCATGTCAAACCGAGAATTGATGGGCATGCTCCACCTAAAGAAAACCAAATCCCTTAGAGCCTCACTTCCTAGGGATCTAAACCTCACCCCAACAATAAATAGGACATGCTGAAGGGACAGGTTCCTGTTTCAGAGACTTCCCTTGCTCTGGAACAAGATTCCAATCTACATTAGGCAGAGCATCTCATTGACCCTCTTTAAGAGAAATCTTAACGAGTGGATGGGAAACTGAAAATTTATCCCAGGGATGAATTCAGTGGCCCTGCTGGACAGAGGCACAGGAAACTAATCTAAAATGGTGGCGAAAGCCAACACATTCTGGCTAGGCTTATAAATGCCCTCGGGCAGATAGCCTAGTACCAACCTATGAACCTATACTCATCACTGCGGTGGTGGTGCTGTAGTAGAGTTGTCGCCTCACAGTAAGACGTTGTCCTGTTCGATTCTCAGCTAGAACGTCTTCTGGGGGGAGACATGCATGCATGGGCATACCTTCATTGAAGGTTGTGCGTCAGGGCCAGCAACTTGGCACATAAAAATCTAATTCCAATCATTAGCGGACTGGAGTTCCGCTGTGGCGATCCCTAACCGGGAAAAGCCGAAAGACACAACAACATTGAATATAATGCCTGTCAGAAGAAAAATTCAAACGAGTCACATCTGCCTCAGGTGATGAAAAACTTCTTTATTAGCAGTAAACCAGATTACACAGCATGTTGGCAAAGATGATCTCCTCTGGTCAACTTGTTTACTGACATCAACTTTTATACTGCAAGCAAAAGAACTTTTTGTTACATTTCTGACCATTGACAGTTGGCTATGAAAAACATCTGTGATAAACATGTTTATCACAAATCACCTCAAACCAACAGTTAGTACAGAATGTTCAGTTCAACAATGGTAGCTCAAATTCTCCAGGACACACAGCCTGCTTCAGTAAATTAACTCTTACTCGGCCGTGCGTCCTTATCCCAGGCTTCACTGAGCTATAACCAAGTCTCTTTATTCTGAAATGCAGAAAACAGTTATTATTCAGGTTCATAAGCAATGCTGCATTTTGTTCACAGATGAGGCCCATCTTTGATAGGCATATCCCAACAAATAACATGTTCACTTTGCAAGAAGAGGAAAAATACAAATAACAGTATGTTTTTAAAACTTTTTCTCTTAATGCCCCATTCGGGATGTACCCAACAAGACATCTACAACAACTGGAGAGGCCTCAAAAGTACCTCACAAAGAGGATAACGGGCCTTAAACAGATGCCCTATGCCATGAGGCTAAAAAAACTCAGACTGTACTCGGTTGTGTACCGGCAACTCAGAGGTGATCTCTGCCTGACATACAAGGCTATGTCAAACCCCGAATTGCTAGAAATGCTCCACCTAAGGAAAACGCTATCCACCAGAGCTACACGCTCAAGGGACATAAACCTGACATCATCAATAAACAGGACTTGTTGGAGGGACAAATTCGTGTCCCAGAGACTCCCCTTGCTCTGGAATAAGGTCCCCATATATGTGAGGCAGAGCTCCTCGTTGGCACTCTTCAAGAGAAATCTTGATGAGTGGATGGGAAACAGGAAATTCACCCCGGGAATCACTTCTGTGGCCCTGCTCGACAGGGGCGCAGCTAACTAAATCACTTGGGAGGGAGGTGATAGCACAAAATTTTTGGCTAGGCTTAATTATGCCCCAAGGCCAATAGCCTAGTACCTACCTATGAACCTATGTGTCATTTGTGAATGTCAACCTGCTTCATGTAAGATGCTTGTGTTACAAATGTATTAGAACTTTATGTCATATTGTACAGATGGGGTCTACATTACCAGATCGAACGTTCAGGTTATCGAATACCTAAAAGTTGGACTGGTGATATCGAAAGCAAAAAAATGTGAACAGCCGATTTAATGCAGGGAAAGAATTCCCTTGCCCATTATGCGGATTTTGCACTTTTGTCCAATATAGAGCGATCTCGGAGTTGATATATTTAGTTGGGGGTGGGGGTGAGGCCCCCCTCACTTCATTTGGGTTTAAAAGTTTTTTTTTGTTTTTTTACACCCCCCGCAATTTAAATATATCAACTCCAAGATTGCACCACATTGCAGTAAAGGGAAATCTTCCCATTCCGAGCTCTATGGAGATCCCCATTCAGTCCATTCAAACTTTTAAAAGTTTGATCATATGGTCTCAGCCATATGAAAGTCGAACTTTTAAAAGTTCGACCATCTAAAGGGGACCCATGTGAATATATTGCTGAGTTAAGCACTTATTTTCATAGATGGGCGAGTGGGTGTCAGGTCACCACTTTTGAAGGGCTGGCAGACCTTTTGCTGAGGGAACAAGCCCTTAGCACTTTGCCTGAGGACATAAAAATCTGGTTGGCTGAAAAGCAATGCAATACCACAGATGACACGGGGAAAAGGAGAGACCTATACCTAGCATGCAGGGCATCACGGCACAGGAAAGGGATGCCTAGTGCTGCTCAAGGTTCTCAGGGAATCCACAGTGGGCAGCCTAAACCTTCCCAGAGTTCACCAGTAGCAGGAGAAGCCACTATTTCAGGTACATGGCCAGGACTAAGGGTTAAATGTTTTAAATGCAACCAGTGGGACAATGTAACATATAGATGTCCATGGAGGCAAGGTGGGGAATAAAAGGTGGGAGAGCCAGTAAGTGGGAATAACAGAATACCAGCAGTAAGTTGTCTGGAGACAACAAGGGTACCAAACTACCACAAGAGCTTATTTCCTTTATTAGTAGATGGGAAAGAGGCCACTGCTAAGAGAGACACAGCCACTGACCTAACCATTGTGAAGCCTGCAATGGTTAAAGAGGAGCACTACTTGTTTGGGCAGTCTACTCCAGCCACAGCTTTAGGAGGGACCCCATTCCAAATACCTTTGGCTAGTGTTCACCTTGAATGGGTGGATGGAAAAGGAAGCAAGCAAGTAGGTGTGTTGAGGATATGCCTGCAGATGTCCTGATATGGAATGATTTTGATAATGTAGTACCTTGTGTGCATGCAGTGACACTCAGTCAGGCTTGAAGACAAGCATGTGGGTCTGGTAGCCTGTGGTGGGGGGGGGGCCCAGACAGACCGCAGACTTGAAGCCAGGACTGGTGTGGTGGTTACTTCAGTGAGGGAACTACCCTGTAGCAGTGAGACTGAAGGTGAGCCACAGCTACTTATGGGTACTGATGTTCCATTGGACGGAGTGACTGTAAGGGCAGAGGTGAGTAGTAGTACCCAGGCTGAGAGTGAGGCACCGCTGTCAGAGAATACCAGACTCCCCGTGGAAGGGGAGCAGGAAAGGGTTACAAAGAGAGAGTTGAGACAGGCTCAGCTCTCAGACCCTACATTACAAGGCCTGAGGGAGATAACTACTGAGGCACCTGATTCATTTTTTTCATGTCAGACCTGCTGGCTTGTTTGTGGAAGCACTGTGGGGGTGAAGCACCTAAAAAACACCCCCTACCATCCCCAGACTAATGGTCTGGTTGAGAGGTTAAACTTTACACTAAAGACCATGCAACGGGCATTTGTAGACCAGTTTAAGCTGGAGTGGGACAAATATTTGCCTCATCTGTTGTTTACTTACAGAGAGGTGCCCTAGGAATCCACATTTTTTTCAACTTTTGAGTTGCTGTATGGGCATAGGGAGAGGGGACCCCTAGATTTGATTTGTGATGAGTGGGAGGGTAAGTATGAATCTCACAAGGAGTCTGCTGTGGCACATGTCCTAAACCTCAGGACAAGGCTCAGAGAGCTCATTGGCTTGGCCCAGGAGAACCTGGCAGAAACCCAACAGCAGAAAAAGGTCTAGTATGACAGGAATGCTCGAGCTAGAGAGTATGCTGTAGGAGAACAGGTTATGGTTCTCATTCCAGTCAGACACAACAAGCTACAGGCAGCTTGGGAGTGACTCTTCAAAGTGTTAAGGTATGTCAGTGATGTTAACTACATGGTAGAACTGCTAGGCAGGGGCATAAATTGTACCATGTTAACATGATGAAGCATTACCATGATAGGGAGGCCCTAGTGCTAAGCATTTGGAGTACAAGGCAGGAGGAGTCTGGGGGTCAAATGACAAATTACTATGGTGCAGCCTAGGATTGCAAGCATATGACAGGATAGTGCAGCACTGTACTGGGGTCAACAATGCCAAGGTAGCTGGAATCTCAAGACAGGGAATGGGGTAAGGTATTCCCAGACAGACTCAACCCTCTCAAGGGTACTTTGACAAACTAGCTTGAGTCTTTGGGGGGGGGGGGGTCACGAAAGGAGATGCCAGCTCAGCTATCTGGAATTTTGTAAATGACAGAAGTATAACAAAAGGAGATACTGCCAGTACAGCTGTCTGGAATTTTGTAAATGGTTGTGTGTCATTTGTGAATGTCAATATGCTTCATGTACGATGCTTGTGTTACAGATGTATTAGAACTGTATGCCATATTGTACAGACGTGTGCTGAAGAGATATGTTGTAAAGTACTGAGCAAAAACGTATATACACTATTGTAACTGTTTAGATTATATATTTTAACCATGGAAACTGGAACACAGGAGATTATCTTGCAAAACTACAGAAGAATAGCTGAAATTAAGTTACTTTACTTTATGGCTTGGCCATAAACAAAAGATGTTATCTCCCAGTTTCACTGCAGTAACAGACACAATGTTTAGAACTAGACGATTTTTGTATTGTCTTGGAAGTGTTTATTGTTTTATGACTTCCAGGATCTGCCTTAGGTGTAAGAGAAGTCCTCGTTTATGTATTTTCACAGGTAGATGCTAAACGCTACCAGCTGCATCAGTGGGGTTTTCACCTGGGATAGTTAGATGACAAGAAGTGATGTCATGCTTTTTTATTTTACATTTGTTGACTGGGAAAAGTCCGACTGAGCTGAAAAGAGCCTTTTTTTCCAGCAGAGGCCTGGAGAGAAAAGCTCCAAAACATTACACAGTACAATTAGAAATAAAAATGCGAATGTTCGAATAAAATATTACAGAAGCATATTCAAAAAATGCAATATCAAGCATAAAAAAAAAAAAACTTTACACAATTTTTGTTATATTTACAAGTCGTCATTAATATGCAGGAAATATGAGAAGAAACATAATCATACAGTCTTAAAGTATTAGTTCTATATAAAACATTATTTGATTTCAGGAGACAGTTTTGAGGAGTTATTTATAAAAAAAGAAGAGTTATGCTAAAGCTTAAGTCATCTAAGTTAAGCGAGACTGGTAGGAGAAGCAGGGGAGGTAAAAAGCAGAAACAGTGGAGAGCGGAGGATAAAAGTTAGGAGTAGTGTTTAATTAGTAGGAAGTTTAGGGATGGAGGGACATTTTATGTCGGATGGGAACAGAGGCAGGACCAGAGAGTTTTTAAGTGTTCTTTAGCAGCTGCTTTGAATTGTTTTGGTTGATTTAGTAATCTAATTTGAAGAGGAAGTTTGTTCCATGCTATAGTAGGATGGCAACTATACAAGTTGCATCCCATATTAGTCCTAGGTTTATAGATAAGAAGCAGGTCTTGATCAGAGCTTTAAAGTGATCTAGATGAAGATTAGTGGGATATACAGGAGGATAAGTTAGCGCAATAGTATGGTTGGTATAATATGTGTAATCTGGAGCTGTGAAAGAAGCAGCAGGTTGGATAGTTCCAGACAGTTTAGGTGCTTAAGTGAGACACAGTGATTGTTTTTATAAGTATGTTGGGCAGAGAGTCTTGCTACTTTGTTATAGGTTGAGTTAAGTTTTGTTAGGAGAGTAGCGCTGAGATGTGTGAGTACTTGAGAACCATATAGTACACAGGGTAGGAGATAAGTATGAGATAGGGTTACTTTGGCTTTGGAAGTGAGGAACATTCTGTTTCTGTACAGAATGCCTACTTTTTGATGAGTCTTCCTAATACAATTGTTGATGTGCAAGTCAAACTTAAGTTGATTGTCAATGATGACACATAGGAGATTGGTGTTAGCTTCAGGTACTACTGGAGTCTTATTTAGAGACAGTATGGTGAAAGTAGATATGAGATGTTAAGAGTTGTAGGGAGAAGAAGTAAGAGTTTATTTTTTTTGGATTCAGAATTGATTGATTGTTGCTGAGCCAGGTTTCCACTGATGTAAAGGCTGCCTGAGCAGTAGATATGAGACCAAAGGGAGAGTCAGAGATAGTGATCACAGTAGAATCATCTTTATATTGTACAAGCGATGACTTGAGAGCAAGAAGTACAGATTAGATTGGTGAAAATATTAAAAGCAAAGGACACAATATGGATCCTCGGGGAACACCCATTTTTACAGGAAAGGGGAGGAGAGTGCGGAGTGCCATTTCACTGACTGTAATCGCTCAGAGAGATAGCTAGAAAACCAAGAGAGAGTAGCAGGGGAGATGTTAAGATTAGTCAGTTCTGCCAGACGTAGTGTGTGTAAGATGGTATCAAATGCCATAGAAAGGTCTAGAAATAAGCAGGATACAAGTTTGTTATTATCACAAGCCAGTGAAATAGTGTTGGTAAAGGAGAAAAGGGCAGTGGTTGTATGTGTTTTGGACGGAAACCATGCTGGGTAGGAGTAAGTAGGTTTTCCTGTGTTAGGTCTTGCAGAATGTGCTTATGTACACATTTTTCAAGTAGTTTACAGAGGGGTGACAGAATGGCTATTGGCCTAAAATTAGAGATATCTAGGGAGTTAACCTACTTTGTAGATAGGTAATATGAAAAATTCTTTCCAGGTAGATGGAACTTTAGACTCAGCAATAGTGCAGATGATTAAGATGGATACAGGAAAAGCAAGCGTATCAGCAGCTAGCTGGAGGAAGTAGGAAGGAATGTTATCAGCAGAAGTAGAGCAGGGTTTTAATTTGGAGAGTAGAAATTTGATGTATGTTGTTGATACAAGTTGAAAAGAAAAAGGTTTAGAGGGGTTGCAACTAGGAGACAGGACAGCGAGATTAGAATCTTTAGCAGGGGGAGGGTTTGTATTAACCAGCTTTGTTACAGTTTCTATGAAAAAGGTGTTAAAGATAGTTGCAGTTTCTTCAGGTGTCCTATCTGGGTAAGGGTTAGGGGAGGAAGGGTTTCCAGGATGCAGTATTTGGTTGACTGAATTCCAACATATTTTTGGGATTAGATTTTAGTGCTGTAGGAGGGTTAAAATAGAATTCCTTTTTATCTTTAGCAATGTGTTTTTTGTTAGGTTTCTAACTTCATTGTACTTTTGCAAGTCAGAGGGTAGTTTATATCTCATCCAGATTTTCCACTACCTATCCCTGTTTCCCAGAGTGCGGATTTTCTTGGAGAGACACGGGGATACTTTTGATTTTATTCTAAGAGTACAAAGGGGTGCAAGAGAGTTTAGTATATCAAGGAAGATAGAGTAAAAAGATTGGACTGCTTCATCCAGAGTAAGCTCTTTAAGGTGCTTCCAATTTATTCTAGTGAGAAGGGTCTTAAAGGTGTTAGGAGAAGTTGGATAGTTTTCTACAAGTTATGTATCTATGAGATCTGGTAAAATGGGGAGTAAATCTTGTGACTTTTATTGGAGAGTGGCCATACCTCTCAACCTGTTACAGCAAGAAATATGGACAAAGCCATTAATAAAAGTGGGACAAAGGCCCAAAAATATTGCTCTTGCAAACTTAGAAAGTTGACAGAATAACAGGTTTTGCATTAGCATGAATTTTCTAAAGGGTATGAAGTCTGAAACTCAAATGTCTGTCATTATTTTCAAACTTCAGTTTGCAATAACTTGCCACTAATTTGCCAGAAAACCACACTTTTATGAAAAACAGGCCATACATATGAGGCAAAACTCTGTACAGTTGAGAGGTGAGTGGTCACTACAGGAATTCGGTAGGGTTTCAGGGTTATGATATATAGAAGGGTGAGATACAAGTACCCAGTCAAGTAAGGCACTAGGAATTTGTGAGTTATTGTAGTGGATGGGTTTAGGTATTAGTTGAGTAAAGGCATGTAGATTAATGCTTGAGGTAGAGTTTGGGTCATTTAGAGTTAGTCAATTTATATTTACATCACCAAGGAGAATTGTTTCATGTGAGGAGTGTTCAGTGAGATAGGAGAGAAAGTTTTCAAGCAGGGGAATATTAATATTTGAAATATTAAATTTAAGAACTCTCTGAGAGAGAGAGACTGGGCATTTTGTATTTTGTCTTTGACCTGACAAGAACATCCACTCACCACATCTGCCTTGTTGCTCTGTAAGTAAGTTAACTAGGATAGAGTGATTTCTCTTGGATACAGTCAGGAATACAATGAAGTATAGCTTAGATGTTTTATTTAGTTATTTGAGACGGTCTGTCCTGTAATGTTGTTTTAAATATTTCCTGTGATTTTGCACTATGATGTAATTGTGACTATATACAGAGTATTTTCTTGTTCTTTTATTACTTACAATTAAATATATTTAAACATTTCATTGTGGCTGATATTTATGAGACATGTTTAAGTTCTCAGAGTACTTACATATTTACTTGGTGACACCGTGGGCCACTCCTAATAACCTTGCTCTTGGTCAAACTATCATTTTGATTAATAGTAACATTACACAGTTAAAATCGACACCCTTTGTTAAGGGCCTTAAAGTAGCTGATAAGGACTTGGCTGGTGGCAGTGATAACTACCTTATAGTCCGGGCAAAAGTGGACATAGCTAGTCAACCTGTGCCAGCCTTTCCCAGGTGTGTGTGTGTGTGTGTGTGTGTGTGTGTGTGTGTGTGTGTATGTGTTTGCAAATCAAACATCAAAGTGTGTGTGAAGCACTGACTGGACAGAGAGGGTGCTGGAGGTCTTAGCTTGGCCACTCAGCTGAAATCTCAACTCTATAGCTGTGCCAGTGGGGAGTCTTACTTGATATCTGCAGAAAGAGGGAGGAAACCAGCCCCGGACTGACTGTGATCTCTGTGTGCTCTTAAGGGAAACTGCACTTGATGTAGAGAGCTTCATCTGGAAATACTGTGTGTGTACTTGTCATCCTCCCAATGTACGTCCCCCACTGTTGTCAGTGGTGATGACTGAGGCTCCTCGATTTCTGGGCCAGTGGTGGGGCATCACACAAGGTAATTTGTAACTTGAAGCATTAAGAGATTAAGTAAGGATTCAGCAGAGGATTTATATTTTTTGTGCAAGTAATACAGGTATCATTGATATACTGTACTCTAGAGCACCATTTACATTATTACCGTGCAAAGTATTAGCCAGACTTAGACTTACAGGAGATTACTACGCTATCAACCCAGAGGTCATTTTAAGCATAGCCATTTCATCCCAATGTAATACAACAGAAATGCTAATCAATACTCAAGACTGCATTTAGTGACGATTGCCCATGTCCAGGAGGGTTGTGGACGCTATCCTCATTAAGAATGTATGATGTCCCATCCACTTGTCCAGGTTACTTTTGAACATTGTCACAGATGTGCTCACATGAATTGGCAGCCTGTTACAAAGATGCGGCAGTCACTGGGAGAAAAATCTGTCCCTCCCACGTGTCCTACTTAAGTCGCAGACCATATTTACTATCACTTGATACAGAATAATGATTATGAAGTTAATTACTTTGTGCACACTGTAGTTTCTAGTCCAGCCAAGGACAACTATGCTATGATTTGTGGCTTATCTAAAGTGGATGACAGGTTTCCAAATGAAGAGTCATTCTGAAAATTAAATATCACAGTGAGTTTTGCAGCAATGTTTTGCATTGTGCAATCTGGTGGAGGGGTTTTGGGGAAGATTGCCCCTTTTCTCTACCATGGTATGATCCTGGAGTTGGTATATATAATTTAGGGGTGTGGGCACAAAAATGTTTTTATAAGGGTTTTTGATCCACAGTTTTTGACATTCATCTTCTGGAAAATGGTGAGGTGAGAAATTGTGATTCACAGACATGTAGGTAAACCATGCATGCAGTCAGTTTGCAGAAGTAATGAGTAAACCAGTTATGCTTTCTAAATTAGTTTCAGGGGGAAAAAAGCTTTTGCTACCCATTTTGCATTTTGGTTGTGTCACCTTTATATAATTATTCATAAACCAACCACAAATTTAAAATGGAGACAACAGCTAAATGAAGTTTAAATTACTGAGACGGCTTAGGTAGGCTAGATGCTTCCGTAACATCAACTAGCTAATCTTGGATTTGTGTCCTATCTAGCCTAACTACTTCAGATCCAAAATACCAAACCCAGAGATAAGCATGTATTAAAAAAACAAGAAAACATCGATAAATGCACATTTTCCCTCCAGTTTGTATTTTCATTACTATAATGCAACAGGGACAGGGCATACAACCTTAAGAAATAACGTCAAAAGCAAAGGGTAGACATTATAAAAAAGTATCTGAAAGTTAATAAACCACAAAAAAAAAGAAGTTATGTACTCACCATAACGTTCCATCTGAGTAGTTGTACTTCATATGTCTTCAACCTGTGGATTATAGATCCGTATCGAATCCGAACCGGCAACTTTTACTAGTATCTGCTTCGAGCTCCAAAACTCCTGCCCCTACCCATAATACACCTCCACTGCCCCATCCCCAGATCAAATTTGCTGAACCTTATACTGATAACCCGACCTGAAAAAATTCCTGTAACCTATACTGCAGCCCTTAGGCTGATCATATGCCAAGGACCGGGGGAAAGAGGGAGGGACGGATGAAGACAAATGAAGTACAACTACTCAGATGGAACGTTATGGTCAGTACATAACTTCTTTATCTGAAGTAGTTTACTTCAGAGGCCCTCATGGAAGGATATTCCAGAGCACCACGGAACCACAGGAAGCTCTCCTTCTGAAAGTCAAATCCAATGTAATGAGAAATAAATGTATGAGATGAGGACCAAGTAGATGCAGAAAGTACAGTTTTGTACCTACCATAAATGTAGATGTTCGAGTGCACATACTGCTGCAGTCATTACACTTGGGTTATCCTGCCATCAGGTGGGCCCTCGGTCGGCCGAATTCCAAAGTCTTGGTCCGGCGTCGGTCGTCGTCGCTTCTTCCCTGACATCAGAGCGGCAGGGGTATAAAAGAGGCAGCCAACGCCATTTTCTTCAGTTTTTCTTGCCCCAGATGTCAGGTGCCCCCAAATAGGCAGGCAATACATGATGTTATGCAAACTTACATAAGTAGATAAACCCAATCAGTAGTTGTAAGCAAATACACCATATAGGAGTACCCCTAGTTGGATGTATGCTGGAGGTGTTTGTCATAAGCCCTGTCCTGAGAGGGATGGAGGGAGGGAAACCTGGACTACAGCAGTATGTGCACTCGAACATCTACATTTATGGTAGGTACAAAACTGTACTATGTTCATCATGCCATACTGCTGCAGTCATTACACTTGGGTGAATCCCAAAGCTATGGAAGGGTGGCTGGTATTAGGCTGAATGAGGAGGGGCTAAAATGCCCTGCAGGACTGCGGTGGCAAAGCCCTCTCTAGATTTAGAGTATAGTGGCAGGTGGTAGTGCTTGGTAAAAGTGTGCACTGAACTCCAAGTAGCTGCTTCCAAAATGTCCTTGTTTGGGACCCCCCTGAGATATGCTGCTGAGGTAGCTGTTGCCCTGGTGGAGTGTGATCTGATGTATCCTGGCACTGTTTTCCCATGAAATGAATAGCAAAAGCGGATGCAGTGGGCTATCCATTTTGAAATAGTCTATTTGGAAATAGCCTTTCCTTGAACACCAGCAGCATAAGACACAAAAAGTTGTTCAGATTTTCTGAATGACTTTGTCCTGTCCAAATAGCATCGAAGTTGTCTGTGAATGTCCAAGGAGTGAAGTAGTCTCTCCCCTTTATTCTGGGGGTTTGAATAGAAGGTAGGTAAATGGATAGCCTGATTCAAAGCCACACTGGATACTACCTTTGGCATGAAGGTAGGGTTGGTACGTAAAGAGACTCTGTCCTGATGGAAAATGAGGAAAGGTTGCACTGCCATAAGGGCCTGTAGCTCCGAAACCCTGCGTGCTGAAGTAATAGCCAAAAGCAGAGCTGTTTTCCATGACAAGTATTGCAGTTCTGCTGAGGAGGCAGGTTCAAAAGGAGGTAATGTCAATTTTTCCAGTACGAAGTTAAGGTCCCAAGCTGGAGCTGGTGGATGTCGTGGGGGCCTTATATTTTTTGCCCCTCTGAGGAACTGTCTTAGTAAAGGATGTGAGAATAAGGGTGGATCCGTATTGTATTGTGCTGAAATAGCTGAGGCGTGGATTTTGATGGATGAGAAGGAAAGGCCACTGTTTAACATGTCAGCTAGGTACTGTAGAATCTGAGGTATATTTAATATGCAAGGATTTAGGCCTTTTGCTTGGTTCCATGCACAAAATCGCTTCCATTTGCCTGAGTACGTTTTTCTGATACTGGATCTCCTGGCCTCCAAGATGACATTCTGGACCTCCTTTGAGAGGAGAGTAGATTGATTAATTAAGGTATTTTCCATGCAGCTAGATTTAGTGTCCTGAGCTGACTGTGGAGGATCTTGTAATTTTGCTGAGACAACAGAAGTGGGAATTGAGGTAGGATCCAAGGTGGTGAATGAGATAGGCTCTTTAGGAGCGGGTACCAGTGCTGACGAGGCCAGTCTGGAGCAATGAGAATCATTTGTGGCCTCTCTGCTCTGACTTTTAGTAAAACTTTTGTCAGCAGAGGTAGAGGTGGGTAGGCATAGGTTGTCAATGTTGTCCAACTGAAAGATAGAGCGTCCACTTTCCAGGCCTGTGGATGATAGGTCCTTCTGTACAATTTTTTCAGCTGGTAATTCCTGTGGGAGGCAAATAGATCTATGCCTGGCTGTCCCCATTTCCGTGCTATCATTGAGAATACTTGAGGGTGTAACTCCCACTCGTGAAGATCTGTCATATTTCTGCTTAATTTGTCTGCCAGAATGTTTTCCTTTCCTGGCAGGAATTGTGCTTGTAGTTGTACTTG
Source organism: Protopterus annectens (assembly GCF_019279795.1). Lineage (NCBI taxonomy): Eukaryota > Metazoa > Chordata > Ceratodontiformes > Protopteridae > Protopterus > Protopterus annectens. The sequence continues at coordinate 354,975,535 of NC_056742.1, forward strand.
TAAGGCCAATGCTGTGTTCCACAGGGTCATTGCCTGTCTGCACAGGGGGTAGGAATGTGTGCCTCCCTGTTTGTTTATGTACCACATAACTGTGGTGTTGTCTGTTCTTATTAATAGTTGACCTGGATGCAATAGGTCCTTGAAGGCTGTAAGAGCATTTTGTACTGCTAGCATCTCCTTTTGGTTGATGTGAAGGTGCATGTGTTTTTGAGACCATCTTCCTTGAATGCACTGACCTGCCATGTGTGCTCCCCAGGCGTAGTCTGAAGCATCTGTTGTGATGGTTTGATTTGCTTGAGGTATGCAGAAAGGGAGACCCGTGTTTCTTTGGCATGCATGAGTCCACCACAAAAATTCCTTTTGAAGGCATGGAATGAGTGGTATAATTGTTTCCAGGCTGTGTTTGTGTTGAGACCATAAGTTTTTCAGGTACCATTGTAGTTTCCTCATATGCAGCTTTGCAAATGGTATTAGTAGAATGCAGGATGCCATGAACCCCAGAGCCTGCAGGATTTTCCTTGCAGTAAGCTGGGTTAAAGTTGTCATTTTTCTGAAGTATTGAGACAGTTGCCTTTGCTTGTCTGGCGTGAGATAAACCATCTGGGCCATTGTATTTAAGCTGGCACCCAGGAATATTATCTGTTGTGAGGGTATCAGTTTGGATTTCTTTTTGTTTACTGTGTACCCTAGGCAATTTAACATTTTTATTACAAACGCCAAATGTTGTAGTAGAATGTCCTTGCTGTCTGCTTGGATCAGGCAGTCGTCCAGATATGGGTAGATTTGTATTCCTCATTGTCTGCAAAATGCAATTATTGATGCCAGGCATTTCGTAAATACTCTGGGTGCAGTAGATAAGCCAAAGGGCAATGCAGAGAATTGATGATGCGTTGTACCTGCAAGAAATCTGAGGTATCTTCTGCAATCTTGTCTGATAGGGACATGCAAGTATGCCTCCTTGAGGTTCAACGTTACCAGCCAAGACTCCTTACCCAACATGGGAAGAAGCTGCTGTAATGTGAGCATCTTGAATTTTGGTACCTCTAAGTACGTGTTCAGGATAGATAGGTCTAAGATGGATCTCCAGTCTTTGTCCTTCCTTGGTACCAGAAATAGTCTTGAATAAAAACCTTGACCTTGTTCTTTTGTAGGTACCTTTTGAATTGCTTTCATATGCATGAGAGCGGAAATTTGCTTTTGTGCCTCTGCCCATTGATTTTGTGGCAGGTTTGGCATGCCTTTCATTTTTGGAAGGGTATGAAAGTGGGATCTGTAGCCTCTGTTTATGATGTCCAGAATCCATTTGTCCTGTGTAATAATGTGACAACTGTCTGAAAATAAGGCCAGTTTTCCGCCCAAAGGTGCTGCCATTGAATGTTTGTTTGGCAGGCGTAGGGGGAAGTCATTGAGCTTGCTTTCTGAATGGTTGAGGCCTTTCTTCTCCACCTCTTGGAGCTGTTGTTTGCCATTGTCTAGGTCTGTAAGATCCTTGTGGTTGTCCTCTGCCCCTGGGGCGTCTGTATCTACCCCTTTGGGGTCTGTCAGTGGTTGGAAAGGGCCAGTTTCTGCTGAAGCGAAGCGGTTGTACCTGCAGGAAATCTTTAACTGTTTGCATAGATTTTGCCTTTTCTTCCATTTTCTTTAAAACCTCCTCTGCTTTGACACCAAATAATACATCCTTTTGCAATGGTGCATCCAATAACTTTGCTTTTACATGGTCTGGTAAGGTTTGCTCTTTTAGCCAAGCATGTCTACGTATCACAGAGCCGGTGACAGCTGCTCTACATGAGGCCTCCAAAGAATCAAAACCACACTGTAAAGTATGTTTTCCCACTTGTTCTGCTCCATGCAATAAATCATTCATCTCTTTTAAATCTGGTTGATCTGTTTGTGTCATCTTAAGTTTCAATTGGGAGATCAGAAACTGCTGGTATTTTAGCATGTGAAATTGGCAGTTTAATGCCCTCACGGCTAAAGTGGCAGAAGTATACACCTTCTTACCCCATCTTTCTAATGCTCTGGAATCTCTTTCAGAAGGTAAAGGATTTTTTGCAGTAGAGGCCTTAATCCCTTTAGGACCCTGTGAAATGGTTTCTGGGTCAGCAGCAGGGCTTTTATACAAAAACTGGTGGGAATCAGGGACCCGGTAGTATCTGTGTGGTTTAACTGGGGCAGGAGGCAAGGAGTCTGGATTCAGACTGGCTTCTGCAAAAACATCATCCAAAATATCTAAAACCGGAGGAATAGCAAGGGGCCTATGCTGAGGAAGAAGGAGAAACTCCCAGAGCCTTTTCTTAGAATCTGAGTAATCCTGTCCTTCCCAGTGGAAGTGTTCCCTCAAGGTATGCAAGGTTTCCCCGAAAGAGTAGTCCTCTGGGGGGGAAACCGAGGGAATTGATTCCTCTGCATCAGAGTCTTCATAGGGAGAATAGGAGTAATCCTGGTCCTCAGAGAAACCTGAGGTAATGGAAGCTTGATCTGAGGAAGGGTAGTCTTCCTCCAACCTGGGTCTTTTTTGTAAGGGGGGCTGAGAACCCCTGATAAGAGTAATTAAATCCTCAGCCATCTTGAGCATCTGCTTTTTTGGCATGGGTTGCTGAGAAGGGGTCTGAGGACCCTGTTTCCTAATTTTCATAGGGGCTTTAGATTTTGAGTAAGATTTAATGGTAATAGAAGTTGGCTTAAAAATGTCTTCAGAAACTGAAGGCATAGCTAAATTTTTTGGTTCCCCGCCAAGAGTGGCATCGGTGTCTGGAGAGGTAATCGGCTCCGGAGGGCCTGCAACTTCAGATAGAGAGGTCGCTGGTAAAATAGATTCAGTGGTAGTCAGGGGCTGCGAAGACGCCTCACTGAGAACCGGAGATCCGGCTGCAGGTCTAAGCATGGTCTCGGTATCCGTTTTGGGCCTCGGATGCCTATCTTTATCTTTGCGTTTTTTTCATTAAGCCTAGTGTTGGAAAATCCGACGACATGCTGTAGTTAAATTTTTTGCCGAAGTAATGAAGGGCGAACTCCGCCCGATGTTTTATAGTGCGTTTATTGAACCTAGCACAAAAGCGGCAGCCCGAGACGTGGTGGTCTGGGCCTAGGCAAGGAATACACTATGAGTGAAAATCCTTATGCGGTATTTGCTTCCCACAAGAAATGCAATTATTAACTTTGTCTGACATCGTTCTGAGGCAAGAAAAGTTTCCCCAATGGGGTACTTAGCTTTAGAGAAGACTTCGGCTGAAATCCTTTTCGGAAATCTCAGGAGCTGGCCGACCAGCAATTGCGAACTGCTTCTGCTTTGGGCACCGCGCGGCAAGAAAGACTGAAGAAAATGGCGTCGGCTGCCTCTTTTATACCCCTGCCGCTCTGACGACAGGGAAGAAGTGACGACAACTGACGCCGGACCAAGACTTTGGAATTCGGCCGACCGAGGGCCCGCCTGACGGCAGGATAACCCAAGTGTAATGACTGCAGCAGTATGGCACGATGAACATCAAATATCATCCAAACACCCTCTAGACCAAAAGGTTGCAGAAGTAGCCATGGACCTAGTGGAATGAGCTCTTACCTGACCTGTACGAGACATGCCTCTGTCCTTATAGACCTGAAAGATGCATGAAGAAATCCATCTAGCAATAATGACCTTGGAGAATTGATCAAATTTACGGAAATTTTTTATCCTGTGTAAATAAAATCGTAACTGTCTATGAACATCCAGCAGGTGGAGATGTATTCCACCTTGTTAGTAAAATTGGGAAAAAACACAGGCAAATTGATGGTCTGATTGATATTGACTGGTGATGCCACCTTAGGAAGAAAGGATGGACTGGTTCAAAGGGAAACCCTATCTTTGTGAAAAATCATGTAAGGAACTTTGATGGACAAGACTTGTAATTCTGAAACCCTTTTGGCAGAGGTAATAGCCACCAGAAAAGCTGTTTTCCAAGATAAAAATTTTAGATCTGCAGTTGCGGCAGGCTCGAAAGGTGAAGCGACCAAAGCTTGAAGAATCACAGTAAGGTCCCATAGTGGAACAGGATCTCTGACCGGAGGATGTAACAAAAGGGTGCCTTTAATAAAGGCTTTACACAGTCTGGAAGAGGCTAAAGAGGCAGAATTCTCACCCACATGAAAATGAGAGATGGCAGGCCAAGTGAACCTTGACAGTAGAAGAACTAGCTCCGTGTTGAAAAATATCTATCAGCTAGAAAATCAAGAATGGTGAAAATAGGAGCCGTGAAAGGGTCTAAACTCCTTTGAGAGGCCCAAAAGGAAAAACATTTCCACTAGCTGCGATAAACCTTACTAGTCGAAGATATATGAGCGGCCACCAGAATAGATCTAACTGAGGAGGATAGTCCAGGAGTCCTAGCAATCATCGGAACCGGAGCAGACAAACTGTGAGCTTCAGACTGTCCAGATTCGGATGAGGCACCCCTGAAGGGTGTGAAATATGATCCTGAATGGGATCTAGGATCCAAGGCTGAGCCAGAAGTTGAGGCCAAAGGAAGGGAAACCATACCTGGCGAGGCCAGAATGGCACAATGAGAATCACTTTGCTCCCCAGTCAACGAGCTTTCTAAAGAAACCTCGGAATAAGAGGTACTGGCAGGTAAGCATACAGAAGACTGAGAGGCCAAGCATGAACTACAGCATCTCTGGGGGACTCCCCCGGCAGGGGATTCGGAGCGAAAAACTCGCTGCACTTCACATTGGAAGGAGATGCAAAGAGATCACAGCAAGGTTGACCCCATTTGCTGAAGATCTGCTCTGCTACTGACAGATACAGAGACCACTCATAAGGCATAAGAATGGTCCAACAGCCTGTCCGCTAGGATGTTGGACCATCCTGAAATGTGTGTTGCAATGAGAAAGCAACCAGTGGAGATCACCCATTCCCACACTCTCATGGCCTCGTGACAAAGAGGGTAAGATCTGGTCCCTCCCAGTTTGTTGACATACCAGACCACTGACATGTTGTCTGACTGAATCACAATAGTTCCCAGAAGAAGAAAGGCATGAAGGGCCTGCAACACTAGAAGGACTGCCCTCATCTCTAGGACATTTATGTGCAAGCTGGTCTCTATGGGGGACCACAGGCCTTTGACTGTCCTGCCCGAACAATGCCCCCCCACCCAAGTTGGGAGGCATCCGTGGTCACTGTGGCTTGGGCCAGGGCTGGAACAAAGGGTCGTCCCTCCAAAATGTCTGGAGAGCACATCCATCATATGAGGGACGACAGGCAGACTCGACTGAGTTGAATTGGATATGCCAATGGCAGTTCCAACAAGGACCATTGTACAGTTAAAGTCCACTGTAGAATTCTCATGTGTAACTGGGCACATGGAAGAAGAGTTATGGTCACTGCCATCGAGCCTAAGGCTCTCAACACCGATTCCGCCGTTAGGAGATGAGAGTGATAGATCAGGGAGACATGCATCCTCAGGTTTTGAACTCTCTCCGAGGCCAGGAAGACTTTGCACTGAAGAGTATCTATCCTGGCACCAATGTAATCTATCACCTGTACAGGATCTAGGAGAGGTTTGGATACGTTGATTGTGATCCCCAAATGCAGGGCAAGAGTCAGGAAATAATCCCTCGTTTGGGAGAGTAGACACCTGGTGGGAGCAGTGAGGAGCCAATCATCCAGGTACGGATAGACCTGAATCCCCTGAAGCCTCAGGTGAGCCGCTACCACCGCCATCACTTTGGTAAACACCCTGGGGGCTGTGGTGAGACCAAAGGGTAGGGCTCGAAATTGGTAATGATGGACTCCTAGCAGGAAGCAGAGGAGCCCCCTAAAGTATCTATGCATTTTTATGTGAAAGTAAGCATCCTGGAGGTCTAACGAGCACATCCAGTCACTCTCTTGCAGGTACAGCAGGATGGACTGTAATGTGACCATCCGGAACTTCTCTTTGGCAACTGACAGGTTCAAGGTAGAGAGGTCCAGAATGGGCCTTAAGTCCCCCGTTTTCTTTGCAACCAAAAAGAACCTGGAGTAGAAGCTCGATCCGGACTGATATGGTGGGGACGGTTTCGATGGCTCGTTTTTCTAGCAGCTTGGAAATTTCCTGTGCTGCTGCTTCCTTTGCGTGGGTAATACGTCTGGGAGGTGTGTGGGAGATTTGGGGAAACCCACGAAGGGACTAGTGTATCCTCTAGATATAATCTAAAGCACCCAGCGGTCTGTAGTTATGGACTCCCATACTGCTAGGTGCAAGGACAATCACCCCCCGACTGCCTCCAGAGTAGAGCAGTCGGGCAACTCCTCAGGGTTGCTGCCCAGGTCTGTCCGAGAAAGATTCTCAAGACTCAAAATTCCTCGGACCCCCTTTGCTGCTGGGCCGGCATCCATTCTGTCCCCCTCTGCCTCTAGGGGAAAAAGAGCCCCGAGTGTCCTGGGAATATTGTGACTTCCAGAATCACATCTTCTTTTGCCCTCTCTGGTTCTGGGAAAAGGACCTTTGAGGGTTTAAAAAGCAGATCCTGACAGCAGACAGCATCTTCCCGTCCTTCTCATTCTGGACTAGTGTCTCTTTGAGGGTCTTACCAAAGAGAGTAGAGCCATCATAAGGAGCATTGGCAAAGGACGCCTTGAGGGGTTCTGAAAATTAACATAACCTGAGCCAGGCGTTGTGCCTCATGGGCATGCTGGACACAGCCACCCTAGCCACTCCTTCCATAGCATGAGAAAGGAGTCGCATGGACGTGTTGGAGACTGCTTTTAAAGTGGCCATCCTCGTGGAGAATGAAGCCTTGTCCTCCTGTGACACGGACTTGGGGGGAGACTCCTCCAGCTCCTTTACCAGGTCACGTAAAGGACCCTAATCGAAAAGGTAGCTGAAGTGTAAACCTGCTTCCCTAGGCAGTCCATCATCCGCGACTCTCGGTCAGAAGGATGAACAGAGGAACTCTCCTGAGCAAGTTCCTTCTTTGTGGCTGCTGCTACCAATATAGTGTCTACGGGGGAGCCATTGTTCCATTCTGGTCTGTCTATGGGGGAGGCTTAAAATCTTGTCGGGTCTTTTTGGGATAGGTTCCGTGGTGTCCGATTCCTTCCATCCCCGTGAGGTGACCAGATCCACCAAAGGATCTGCGGGAGGGGACACCCAAGATGTAGAAAGGCCCGTGCTGAAAGCCTACAGAAACACAGACTCGGCAGAAGAAGGTTTGGGGGCAGAATAACCTTCCCGCTGGTGCAGGATTTCCATGATGTCTCCAAAGGAGACATCCTTGGGAGGTGACCAAGGGGAACCCTCTCCATCATCCAAGTCCGTGTCCTCGGTGAGGGACTTGGGGGAGTCCAAGTGCCTCCTCTTACATGTATGCTTGTGAGGTACCTATCCGGTGGGGCTCTCCGGGGAAAACTCGCAAGCCACTTGTTCCTCAGGGGGAGCCGTCTGGGGCTCCTTGAGCATGGGCTATCCCTCTGGTAAAACAATGGGGACCATAGGCAGAGCCGAGAGGGTCTGGGTGGAGTCTGAGGGGGGAAGTCAGGGTTCTCGATCTAGCAGAGGGAACCCTTTCTACCACACTGAATGCCGAAGGAGAGCGAACCTCCTGAGAAACCAATAAGGAGGCTGGTCTCCCCAGATCCAATGAGAGAATCAGATTGGGGTCCGAAGTGGATGGAGCTCCGAGGGTGGGAACGTTGCCCGACAAAGGTGGAGCTGATGAAAAAAGTTCCACTCCCTCAGATCCAACGCTCAAGCTCCGGCTCTGAGAGCGGCTCGGATCCGAGCTGGTCGGATCATACATGCTCCAGGCAGCTGTCGGCTTCGAGGAAGCAGAGACCATCGGCGCCGACCTCCTGACCAAAGCCATCCTCGGATCCAAATACTCCAAACCCAAAGGTCGTACCAGAGAAGGAGATATCGGCTGTAAAAAAGGAAGTGAGCTCCCCCCTCCTGAGGGATGGGGACTAGCAAGACCCCCATCTGGATCTGAGTATGGATAAATCTCATCATTTTATCCAGATCAACCTCCGACAAAGACGAGGACACGGACCTCCAAACTGGTGGGTCAGAGGCCCTAGAAGCTGAACATGTCTCCACAGGCTCCAGGGAGAAACTCGGAGATCAGAGCTGAGGGGAGTCACGGGTCCATAACGTTTTTACAGTTGAAGGGAGGTCCAGAGACCTCTTGCGCTTTTCCCTCGCCTTCGACTCTCTCTCCTTCTCTCTGCCCCTCTTCCGCTCCGCTTCCACAGGCTTTTGCACAGGAGGTTGACTTCAGCCTGGGAGGGAGGAGAACCCAGGGGAAGAGAGGAAAAGAGATGGCCACAGCAGCCGCTGTGACCAAAGCCAAAGATGAGGTAGCAGTCTCAGAAGGGGGGCGAAGGCCTTTTAGGGCCAACTTGGCCTTCCTTTCCTTAATGGCATGAGGGTTGAACTCTGCACATATAGTGCAGTCTACACTCAAATGGGCCATGCCCAAGCATATAACACACAGCGTGTGGCCATCCGCAGGGGATAATTTATGGCCACACTCAGTGCATCTCTTGAAAATAGACTTGGCATCAATTCTATCAGAAGAAAGAGAAAATATTTAAAGAAAAAGGTTATTTCCTTTTCGACAATACCCTCTCACCACACTCACACATAGGGAAACAGAGGGGTGGAGAGGAAGCAAAAAATTCACACAACTATAGAAACTAAGCTTATTATCATCCTAAAACACTACCACTTGACACACCAAGCGAGGGGAGGAGAGAGGGGAACCTATTCTACCACTACCTAACAAGTTTTAAAGAAAATAATTAGTTTAAAGGTTTTTTACTCACTTGAAAAGTTGGAGCTCAAGAGATGATGATGCAAGGCTATTCGTGGCAAATGAGATCTGGGGATGGAAGGCAGTGGAGGCGTATTATGGGTAAGGGGCGGAGTTTGGAGCTCGGAGCAGATGCTAGTAAAAGTTGCCTGCTCGGATCCGATATGGATCCGTAGCCCACAGGCTGAAGACCAAATGAAGTAAACTACTTCAGATCTAAGGTTTAATTTCAAACAATTTACTTCTAACACTCAAGTACTGCACTACTAATGTTCACAACAGTAACAAGACAGCAAGATGGCACCTAGGGGCCTTACATGTGCCAGTCTGTATGGTTTCCCTACAGCAGTGGTCCTGCATCTTTTCACATCTGAAAGACATGTTGTAGGTAAACTGTTAATCCTCCCTATTACCCACATATGTAGTGTGCGTATGTGCACACATGAGAGTGCATGTGCACATTTGCACCCATTCTATTACAGAACTGAAGCATATCAAAGATTAGTATTAGTATGAGTGGCAGGACATTCTCTAACTCCATCATAATCCTGAAATGGATAAAGTAGGTATCAGAAAGGAATGAATAATAATCATATCCTAAATAAGCAAGAAAAATATAGTAGCATGATTATGCCAGCTAGACACATCCACATCTGGTTTTATTGTATTCTTTAACTACTGAAAAGATATATACACTGTCTGAGCTTCAGCATGCTTTTCTTTTATTAAACTACAACCCTCTTTATGGAGCAATGCTGTTTCACATGGTTTCTTCATTCTAGTTTCCAACATCATACCTTAAAATAATTTTGGACAGATATTGACTTGTACCCTGCTATATACACTGATACATTTGCAGATTCCAAGGGTATCTTTCCTATCAAGCCTTTTCTCCTGGACATATATTTCAAGTCCACTTGGTCGCGTTGTTTCCATGCAAAGGTTTTACACCATCTTAGCTGCTCTACTCTGCACTGCCTCTACTTTTTTTTCAAATGTATGTATAAATGTGGCCTCCGGATAAAAGGGTGTCCAAAAACCTGCCCTTTTTTCAATGAGCTATACCATGACACTACTAGTATATTTTCTATAAAACTTGTATCAATATCATCTCTCCTCAAATTTGTGCTAAATGCTGCTTTGATATCATATATGAAAAGTCCAGACTTATTTATTTGCTGTGACCACCATTATGTCTCATTTTGTGGTCTCTCATTATATTCAAGTACTGTAAGAACAGAACTCCATAACAAGTTTAGGCACTTAGACAGCAAGACATTTCTCTGTGGTACATCTGGTTAGGGACAAATGGCTGAAGTGACATTCAGCTGCTGTGGGCAAACAGAATAATGTGGTGCTATGCCCACAACTTCAATAAGCAAATGCTGAGAGGGAAAATAATCTCCATGGCCCTCAAGGCAACATGAGGCTGCAGGCAGTATGGCAGGCATCAGCAGCAGGCTAGCCAGTGGGCATGTCAGTGACAGTAAAAATGCAGTGAGCATTAGGTAATACCTTTACAACTGGTGTGTGCGGATCACTACACCCTTTACAGTGTCTAGTAAACATTAAGTAAAAGCATACTAGACCATAATGTGACTACAATAGTATCCAGGATTTACTCCATTCTATAGCACACTTCTACAAGTTGTAATTACTTAAGCATGCAATATACACTGAGCACAATACTCATTAGTTCTTATGCCCCCGTGCTTTGGTTATTAAATACGTGAGCATGGTAGTGTGTGCTTCTCTTTGCACACAAGGAATCTGCAACAGCCATATTTCTCTGCAGCCAAATGTCATTTCAGCCATGTGTTCCTAAATAATGTACCATAAAAAAAATGTCTGAGAGCCTAGCCACCTGAACCCCTCCATAGCATTTGTGCAAAACCAACAACACTTCAGAACATTTCTCCAATTTACTAAAAACATTTTTATTTATTTATTTTGGCATTTAGTATCTTTTCAGTAGGAGAACTTAGTATAATTGTAATGAAGTGCATAATCTCTAACTTCTTTTACAGTTCAGTGAAAAAAAAAAAAAGTAAAAAAAGCAGATTACTGCATACCTCAAACTAAGGTACTTATAATATGACAATCTGCTGCTCCTAATTCTTAACTCAGACTGTCACCTGGCAATCTTTTTCTATGTTGTCCTACATGATCACAAGTATTGTATCTGCAACAGGTATGAAATCCATACGCTTCCCCCACTTCTGATCCATGAACCTAGTTATCCATTAGCGCAAGTCTAACAGAAGCAGCTGATGCAATTTTTAGTCTATATAACCATGTTGTTCTGTAGTTTCGGTTTCAAAGAATAGTATACATTTAGCAGTCCTTAAGATAACATTACAAAATAGCCTCCAGTGCTGATGGAAGGAGGTCTGATCCCTAGAGTCAAATGTTTTACTTCACATGATGTGAGATACTACATCTGTGTTCCATTAGTGCATCACAAACTCCTCTGCACAGATACTCTAATGGACTGTCCAGAGGTCTGCACCATGCAGACCTTTCTCCCCGATTTTCCTTGTAAAAGAATCTTTGACTCAATAAAACTCATCCATTTACATATTACAGATTACAAACAAACTCCCTCTCCTGCACTGACAGGTTCACAGAATAAGATATCCTGTGATGCCAAAAGTACAGATAATTGTGTCTTTCGGCTTTTTCCCAGTTAGCAGTCGCGACAGCGGAACTCCAGTCCGCTAATGACTGGTAGTGGATTTTTACGTACCGGGTTTCCAGCCCTGACGCACAACCTTCAACGAAGGCACGCCCCCATTCACGTATGCCTCCACACAGAAGATGCTCTAGCTGAGAATCAAATGGGACAACGTCTTGCTATGAGGCGGCAAAGCTACTGCAGCACCAACACCGCAGTAACCATAATATCTTTATACCTCAGTAAGCAACCCAGCCCATCTTCAAGTTTTGAGTTCTTTTACAACACTTCAAAAAGAATTGCACACTCCCTGCATGCCTTTCTCAAGTGTGTGCACTTATTGTCAAAAATGTGCACCATCACTTACACTTGACATTTCATCTGGATTCAAAGCTGACACACTATATGGCTTAAAAATAAAAATTACAAGAAAAAAGCCTGCATTTGCCAATTTAGCAGAGAACATATTAATTACAGACTAATAGAATTAGCAGAGTAGCTTGATAACAGCAAGAATCTGGATTTACCTTAAATCTCCATGAGCATCCTTCATAGCTGCAGCCATAGGGTCTTTCTACAGCATGCACACGCATGTGCTTGTTGACAGTAGAGCGATCAGAGTACGCAGTACCACAAACAGCACAGAGCACACTGCCATCTTTGTGCTGCTGTCGGTGGAGATGCACCACTGCATTGATATCTGACTGAAAACCACATTGATGACATTTGTATCCCTTTGTATGATGCATTCTACGATGAGTCAGAAGATGAGTCGGAGATTTAAAAGCTGTTGAACAGGTGTCACAAAGGAAAGTTCTTTCTAATTCATGAGTGTCCATGTGCAGTTGCAAAGCCTGCCTGTTGGAGAAAACTTTACCACAGGCCAAACAGAAAAACTTCTTTCCTCGAGCAGACCTCAGCAATGCCTTTCTTTTTCTGGATCTAGATTCTGCCAGTACAGTTTCTAGTTTTGTGCATGACTCAAATTCAGAGATACTTAACAACCTCTCTCCACCACAAAGTGCGACATCGACATTCTGCAGGAAATCAACAACAGCATGCTTTGACCACATGTGACTTATCAGCCCATCCTTGGAAAAGCATTTCTGGGTGCAGTAGATGCACTTAAAGATAGTCCTCCCATAGTCAAATAAGTTCCCTTTTACTGTTTCTGTAGCAAGAATAAAATGAAAATCAAAGTTTTTGCTGGCTTGCATACCACCCTGATGAACAGTGTTGTTGGTATGTGCAGTAGTTTGTACTACCTGCTGGGCAGCCATTTTTTTATCTGCATTAGCAGTATCACTAGGGAGAAGAAGTTGAAGCTTATGTGTTGCTCTATAATGATAGAGCAGCACTGTATGAGACATATATGGCTTCCCACACAGTTCACACTGGTATGTTCCAAACGTACTGACATCTGAAAGGAAAAATATAATTAGAAGACGATAAAAAAACAATAAAAAAGAAAAAAAAACACACACAAACACTTGGTTTAATTACACATACATACTTATTTACATAATAGCAGATGCACTGTTGTGTGCGTGTGTATGGGCTCCCTACCGAAATGTCGGCACTCTAAATGCTGAGTGCCGAAAAGCTGGAGGAAAAAAAAAGGCTGAAAACACAGAACAGCGAATCTCAAAAATCACTTTTCTCCTTAAAACTCTTTCTGCAGGCGGGCAATCCCCCTACACCTCCCAAACTTATACATACCAGCTCCGAGATCACCATACCTCAGAGAAAGGGAATGTTCTGAGAAATGGCATCTCAAACTTCGTATATGTAAGTCCGTTCTTTTGGCCAATCAATCTCTGCATTCAGGACTCTCTCTAGCAGGTACCAATATTTCAAATGGTTATTGTGTGTGTGTGTGTGTGTGTGTGTGTGTGTGTGTGTGTGTGTGTGTGTGTGTGTGTGTGTGTGTGTGTGTGGACCCAGAATACATACATAAATACATATTTCTGTATGTACATATATATATATATATATATATATATATATATATATATATACATATACACATATACACACATACATATTTAACTCAGACATACTGGCGGAGGTGGGTGGTGTGAGGTTTAAAGATTTATAAACATAGTTAACAAGACATACATGCATTCAGCACATCACTCTGCATGGTTATAACATTACATCAAATTAAGCTGAATTACTATAAACAGTGTTTGAATATTGGGTAATTTGGGTGACACAGTCAGGAAGACAGGCTGGATAATAGTAACCAGACAGCTGCAAGACATTTGTAATAGACAAAAGAATGAAAGACAGGACCTTCAATATGTCCTGTGGTTTTAAAGAATGTGAGTTAGAATACCAGTGTCCATAAGAAGGAAGTTAGTTGTTGTAGGTATTTACATCATAATAGCATGCATGCTCCGCATATTTTTAAAGGTGTGGCAAAATCTCAATTTATTAGGACTAGTAGATTGTATACGGATGATGAAGTTTTTATTTTACAGCTTGATGAAATGATAGGTGATTTTACCTCTAGTGGCTATGATGCCGAATTACTTTCTAGACTTAAACTGGATATAATGGAAGCTAGGCAAACTTCTTTGAAACCTATCTTTTCTAATAATATGGAATGCCCACCAACTACTATGAATAATAATAACAAAGAATTGTCTTTGATTAGGTATATTACAACTTATAATAGAAGATCTAACTCAGTGAAACAAATCATTTCATAGAATTGGTTAATTCTAATGGCCTTAGATGAATTGAAGACCATCTTAGGTGACAGACCACGTTTCTCATATAGAAACATGAAGACTATAAAGAGTCTATTATGTTTTAAATACTTTTACAAACCTAAGCAAATGACTACAGCTGTTAAGTATGGCACTTTTCAGTGCTTTAATTGTGTTGTTTGTTCACAGATTTTTGGTAATGGTAGTGATGTATTTATACACCCTACCAATGGTCAGACTTTTAATTTTAAGTTTTTAGCTACATGTAACACCACAGGCATTGTTTATTTAGCCACTTGTAAATATTGTACCTCGTTCTATGTGGGTAAAACCACACGTAAGTTAAAAGAACGTATTATTGATCATAACTCTGAAATTAGAAGATGATAAGAATGCACTATTTAAACATATTAATACATGTGGCTATGAGCATTCTTTTAAGTTTAGAGTTATTGATATAATTTGTCCCAATGCTAGGGGAGGAGACATTAATAATTATTTAGAGACTAAGGAATTTGAATGGATTCTGAGGTTAGCTGCTGACTCACCTCCTGGCCTTAATAGTAAGGTTAGCTTAAAACCTATATTAGACAAACTACGTAATACTAAAATATGTTGAGTCTTTTTTTTAAAAAATTCCTTATATAAAATGATTTACATATGTTTTTTTTATATATGCTTTTTTATAAATGCTATTTGCACTGTGTATTTTAAATATGTTATTTATATTGTATTTCCTGTTTTTTGTTGTCACATGATTTCATTTGGCTGCTGGTCATGTGATGTTGGACCTATATATAAGCTCTCAGTTTACAGATTTAAATGTATTAGTATTGAAGAAGGGTTCTGCCCGAAAGCTTTGCTTTGTATTAAAGTGGTTTTTCCAAAGGTGTTTTAAAGAATGTCCAAGTTCTCCAACCTTGAGATTATCAAACAAAAATAAAACCATAAAATTTACATCTGAAAGAAAATGCTAGCCAAGGAACAGTAGGAGTCCTGTATGTAGCCAGATGCCATCACGAGGTAAGAGGCTAAAGGAGGAGATTTTGTTTGATGCGAGGCCTATAAATCCTTTGCTTTCTCTTGCTTACATGATCATGACCCGGGATCATACAAATGACCCTCCTGATAATACCAATGTGTGCATGGCTCATTCTCAAAGGATGCCATTCTGCATGAAGTGATTCAAGTTTCTCTCTCTCGCCCCCCCCCCCCCTTTTTGTAGTTTTTTTCCCTAAGGGTGACAAGACTAAAGCAATGACACTTGTGACAATTTCTTATGCTGTACATTACACACAGTTAGGACAGTCAGTGATGGGCCCTAGCTGGTAATCTGCTGACTGTAGCAATTTCTCAAAGACTTTTGTTCTATGATTTAAACAACGAACACAAATTGTTTCAAAAACCTACATTAGTCAAGAGATATGAATGGTGTGAATGGCAGCAAATGGAAAGCAATGTGGTTGATTGCACCTTCCTGGCCTGGTGTGAAAGAACAGTTGAGTAAAATCTTGCCATAACAGTAGATGTCCTTCTCTTCATTTTTGCAGTATTCCCAACACAAGGGATCTCCTGCCAAGGATAGCTCAATGCCCTGCCAGTATACCAAAACCTTTAGTACTTACAGATGCTGCACATGCATGCATTCCAGAGGTCTGCTGGACTTTCAGGAATTCAGTACAGCTTGGTATGCGAGTTTTACAATGTAATAAGCTATATGCAATCATAAATCTTGTTTATGAATACCTGCAGAGAAAATTAACAATAACAAAATTTGAACAATTAAATGAATACTAGCTGAGATGGAAATTTTACTTGAGAAAATTTGTCATTAGGCCTAAAAGTAGGGTTACCACCTGTCCCACTTTGTGAGGGACAGTCCCTCTTTGGGCAGTTGTGTCCTGCAAAAAATGTGAAAAAATGGCAAATGTCCTGAGATTTTAGGACAAAATTATTTTCTATATTTTATGTCATAGTTGCATAAAACAGTTATTCTGTATCTGAAACACCTAAATGTTATAAGAAACAGAATAAGGAACTAAAATGCTACAAGAATAGACTTTTATTCAGGCAAAAAAATGAAGTTCTGTCCTTTGTACTGGCCGTGGGTATGTTTTGCCCTGCAAAATCTGATGTTTGTAGCACAAATGTCCCACTTTGGGCATTTGGAAAGGTGGCAACCCTACCTAAAAGTCAATATTAGAGTCGAAGGAAAGCACACAGAGAATGCTAAACAATGGAGCTTGACATATGAGAAAGAAGAATCCTCGTGACAAAGCTCAAAAAGACAATCTAGATATGCAGGAATTCAACCTACAAGTAATAGGAAATGTTCCTTGCACCAATCAGAAACCATTTCTCATTTTAACTACACCTTCTAGTATAAGACTTTCTCGCTTCATGCAGGGTCATTTTAAGACCTCCACAGCAAAGAAAAAAAAACCCTCCCAGGTAATCAAAATTCCAACAACCAGGAACTACCTTGCTGAAAGAGATGGTGTTTGATGTTTGATAACCATAGTAGCCTAGAAAAGAATGGAATCACAAAGATCAGGCAGGGTTTTTCTTTGTATTTTAAGAAGGACCCTTTGAACAAGGGGACATAATTAGGAATACATAAGCAGACGGTTTTAACAAAGAAGTGAAAACATCCCTATAGGCTGTCCTCAGCTAAGCAAGAGTATCTTGAAGAATTTGGGCTGAAGCTGACAAACATAATGTAGATAAACATGCTCATAGGTTCATAGGTTTATACTAGGCTATCTGCCCTAAGGCATTTATAAGCCTAGCCCAAATTTTTGTGGCTTACGCCACCCCTTATATGAAAAAATACTGTGCCCATTAGTTTGTTGTGCTCAATTCAGACTGCCCCCTAAAATATGATTTTTTTCTGGCAGATGAATTGCTAGGGTCACATATAATATATATAAACTGCCTTTTTCTGATGGTAGAAAGGCTGTTAGTAAATGAAGATTCACAGGCAGTGCCTTTTCTCAAACTTGTATGACAAACATACAAAGGTGGTTTGACCTTGTGTTGCTTTGATTGTTTAGGTTCTACTCGACAGTTAAGTTGTAGGTATAGCTACAAAATATTCTTGAGGTAGAATGTTTCTGAAGTTTTTCAGGTGTCAGAATTACTGCCAAAATTCCCTTCAAGCAAATCTGCAACATTCAAAGGAAGGCAGAAATACTTCTGTAACAATTAATCAAGGTGAGGAATGTGAGGAATAAACAAAAGCATTTCAGCATAACAGAAATAGAACTGTTTTACAGAAAAAAAATAAGCTTTTTTATCACAAACATAGCTCTGCCAAAGAAATAAATCTACAACAGTTTCAGTGGTACAGCCATTGAACACATCACCCATACTAAACTCCTGGGTGTCACAATAGACGAAAACCTGAAATATGATCTACACATCCAACAAGTGGTCAGAAAATCCTCATTAGAAACTTAGCTCTACATAAATAAACCACTCCTTACATAATCCTAGATCTGGGTGGTCTTCTGTCTGTTTCAACCTATGGGTTATATGATCCATGGCCGACACTTCAGACTCTTGGCTCCAAAGCTCCAACTCCCCTTATGATGCTCTGCATTTGTAAGTCTCCTCAGATCATGTTTGCCCCTCTTATACATGACCTCTACCAAATATGTCATACAAAAAACTGAAATTAAGATCAAACAAGTCCATAAAAATAAGAATTTGTGCAGGTCTGAGAGGTCCACTGAGAACTAAATCAAGTTCATAAAAATAAGACTTTGTGCAGGTCTGAGAGGTCCACTGAGAACTAAATCAAGTTCATAAAAATAAGACTTTGTGCAGGTCCGACAGGTCCACTGAGAACCACAAAATACTGGTATGAAGAATTTTGTATGGGGACAGAGGAAAGGAGGCATGGCTGGGATGGACAGAAGAAAACACTTCAGCATTAATTTTTGCATCCAATGTTTTTTTTTTCATTCCACCTCAAGTTGTGGGATGGAGTCCCTAGCCAGACTAATTGGATGGTATTAGGAGAAAATATTCTGCAGAATGGTGGAGCCAAAAGAAGCCCTTGACCTAGACTCAATGTTTTAAGTTTGCAACAGTCCACAATGGTACAACTATCTGAGCAGGCAGATGCTGAACAAATATCATCCACGGAAGCATGACCAAAAAAGGCTGTTGAGATACTGCCCTGGTAGAATAACATTTTGGTGTGGAGGGTAAGCATAAACCATCAGCAGCATATACAAAGGATACACACTCAGTTTCATAGGCATTTATTAGGCTAACAACCATAAGGGCCTTTTCAAGCCTAGCCATGTAGCTCAAATCTCTGACAAGTTCCAGTACCTTTGATAAGTGTAAGCAGGGGCTTGAGAGATGAAATACTTACAAGCAGGGGCCACCTGAAAAAAGTAACCTTAGAAACTGCTTTACCCAGATTAGCCTTGGAAAAAATGGCACAAAGAGCTGGTCTGGTTTTCTGAAGCTTTTGGTCCTGCCTAAATAAAATCTCTGCTGACAATGAAAGTCCAGGCAGTGAGGCATGTATTTACCCTTACTACAAAATTCATGTATCTGGGAGGGGTGGTTCAGAAGACGGGAAGTCTGAATGAGGAAGTCAAAGCAAGAATCAGAGGGGCTGGATCCAACTAGTACAGTGTATTAGGTGTAGTATATGACAGAAGATTGCCAAAGAAGCTTAAAAGTAAGGTGTATAAAACAGTGGTGCGACAAGTACTACTGTATGGTATGGAGATCTTAGCAGTAAAGACAGAGCAGTTGAGAAAGCTAGAGGTGATGGAGGTGAAGTGTTTCAGACAGGTGGTAGGGTACACATTGTGGAACAGTCAAAGAAATGAGGACATAAGAGCAGAAGACAAAGCAGTAGCTCCAATTGTGGAAAAGGTCAGAGAGAACAGATGAAGGTGATTCGGACACATATGCAGAAAAGCAGAAGAATCTGCTGAAGATGATTTGGGACAGGCAGAAAGAAGGCAAGAAGAAACAAGGGTGTTCAGCAAAGTGGTAGACGGACTGTGTGAGAGAAGACCTGTGACAGTCAGGCAAGAGAAAGGTTTTGAACAGAGCAAGATGGTGATAGCTGGCATGACACCCTGACCCCATGCAAAAAATGGGAAAAGGGGGTTTGACAATGATGGTGATATGAAATTCAGAAACAATACAGGCACATGTATAACCTAATTCAGATTTGATTCCAAGGCCAACTTAGGCAAAAAGGCTAGATTAGTCTGCAGTGAAACCATCTGATTGTGAAAAATGAAGTAAGGGAGAACTACAGAACAAAGCCTGAAGTTCAGAGAGTCGACTGGCAGAAGTTACTGCAACTAAGGAAAAAGTTTTCCATGATAAACTTTAAATCCACAAGGCAACAAGTTTAAAGGGTGCCCTGGTTAAAGTCTGCAATAAAAGGGAGAGATCCCAAGGTGGAACTGGGTCCCTCAAAGGAGGTCTGACAAGAAAGGTAGTATTCAAGAAGGCTTTAGATAAACTTAGGGAAGCTATGGGAATATGGTCCTAACCAACAAGGAAATTGGAAATGGCCACCAGCTGAATCTTTATAATACAGTACCTAGCTCCAGACTAGAAAAGGCCAGCTAAAAAGTCCAAAATAGCAACTAAAGGAGAAGAAAAGGGCTCCTGACCCTTCAAGATGGCCCAAATACTACATCTTTTCCACTTACTACCATATATTATCCTGGTGGAGGGTTTCTGAGATGAATAAAAGAAATGTACAACTCAGACAGCTTGGGATCTCAGGCCATCACTGTAAGTGGAAGAACCAAGCAGTCAGTCATGTGAGGCTAACCCAAAGTGTGGGAAATTAGATCTGAACTGGATCCAAAACACAAGGACAGTGCACTACGTGAGATCACTAGCAGACCTGCCTGGGCCAGAAGGGGCCATGACAGTTATGCTCACATTTCCCAAAGCTGCTTTCTATTATACAATCAAAGGGGCTGATGAAATGACTTGGGGGGGGGGGGGCAAATATGGAACAGAGCATCCCTTGGGAGGGATCACGGCAAATAAACTGCTGCATTTTGCATTATGGGGGTTCACAATAAGGTTGCTGTAAGGCTGGACCCCACATCTGAAAATCTGCACATTGCACTGATAGACTGCGGAACCACTTGTGAGGAGTCAGAATGCTCATGCTCAGTTTGTCTGTTAGAATTATAGATTTCCTCAGGATGTGCATTGCTATAAGAAAGTGATGAGAGGACATCACCCATTGCCACATCATTATAGCCTCTCAACACAGGGGATAAAACTGAGTTCCATTTTTTCTTTTGATGTACCAGACCATTTCCATGTTGTGGGTATGGATAGAAATAACACCTTTAGGGAGGCAGTTGTGAAAATCCTGCAATGCTAAGGGGATTGATCTCATCTCCAAAACACTAATATGACTGGAACCAGGTACTTTGGACCATCTTTCACTTGCAATGTCCCCCCTCCCCCCAGGAGGGGAGCATCTGTGGCCATGGGCTGATGAAGAACAAACAGATGTCCTGAGGAGACATCATCAGACATAAACCACCATGAGATGTGATGATGACAAACCTCCAACATATGGTGAAATGTAAAGTAAGTTTTCTCTGATGTCTGGATTGAAAGAGTTCACTGAAGCACCCTCATGTAGAACTTGGACAAGGGAACTAGTGATATGGCAGCAGCCATCAAGTCAGGAAGATGGAGAACTAAAGAACCTGGAGGCCTTCAAAGCAGAGGGATCTGACAGGCCTGAAGATCTAGAGATAAAAACCTTGAGAGAGGAAGCTTGGCAATCTGACTGGTTGTGTCCAGGTGACAGCCTATAACTCCAGAGTTTGGATGGGTTCTAGACTTAATTTTTTTCAAACTTCACTGTAATACTCATGGAAAGACACAAATGGAGCAGGGAGTCTATTGTATTTTCCTGATCTAGTCATAAGTAGCCAGTCATTCAGGTATGGAAAGACAAGAAATCCCTGCAGCCTGAGTTGAGCTGCAACCACTACCATGCATTTGCTGAACACCCAGGGTGGGACTAAGATTTTATCCTGCTTCCTAGGTAAAGGTTCTACCACATCAAGCTCTCCCCCAGCCAGAAGCACAGTAACCTCCTGGAATGTCTTGCTATCTTTATATGGTAGTAGGCATTTTTGAGGTCATCTGAGCACATCCAGTCATCCTTCCTCACTAGAAGCAGAATAGACTGCACTATTACCTTTTGGAACTTGGTCTGTTTGATGAACATATTTGGTTGTTTAGGTCCAAAATGGAATGCCGGTCCTTGTTTTTCTTGGGCACCAAAAAGAATTTTGAAAATAATTCAGATCTTCTCTGATTAAAAGGAGCTCCAGGACCATACGCTGGACAAGAGCAACTGTGGACTTGCACACCAAGGTGTCTATACTTCTGGCCAAAAAAAAAGAAGATGACATAGATCAGCATCCCCTTTTATCCAGGATGCAGACATGTATCTCCATAAGGAAAATGCACTGACTTGTGCAACTGCATAAGCACAGCTGTGGGAGTCAGGCC
The DNA here is from genome assembly GCF_019279795.1 of Protopterus annectens. Classification (NCBI taxonomy): domain Eukaryota; kingdom Metazoa; phylum Chordata; order Ceratodontiformes; family Protopteridae; genus Protopterus; species Protopterus annectens. The sequence goes on from NC_056742.1 coordinate 354,997,228, forward strand.
CGTCAAGCAAATGTTAGCCTGTGTCAGATTCCCATATGTAGTGGATATTATTGCAACCAAGACCCACACAAAGAACATTTGTCTGTGTGTTATCCGGAACTGAAGCCAACATAAGCTGCTCCTTTTTAAAAAAAAAAAGAAAAGTATTTGACAATGACATTGGTGTAACAGCAGTCATTCAAATGGCACCTATTAGTATTATGTGCAATTACAGTCTAACATCAGAAAAAAATAGGATCATCTTTAACATAAAGATCACAAGTCCAAGTGATTCTCCAAACACAGAAAAATAACACACAAGATGTCCAAGACTGCCAATATGCCAAAAAGCAACAGGCTTATCATGGAAGCCTCTAAAATCCGTATGGTGGAATCTGCTTTCATACAATTGTTAATATTAATAAACTCCTCAGTTAACACATCTTGGGGTGGGAAGTTTCCTCCAATCAGTGCATCAACCTGATTAACTGTATCCCTGTTTGCAGCCCTTCAGTCATGGGAACTTTAACATGACAAGTATTTCATCAATTTTGAAAGTGTCAAACTAGGAACACTACTTGAAAAGGTTGTAAAATAATACAAAAACTGTGCTAACATACATGTTGGGATTTACTTTTCACAATTCACAATCAGTGGATAAGAAATTAAACATTAGAATACAAAAACAAAGTTTCAGTAGATAAGAAATCAAACATTAGAATACAAAAACAAAGTTTCAGTGTGTGTGTGTGTGTGTGTGTGTGTAGGTCTCTAGTTATATATTTGCCAAGCCCTTATTGATCATATGTCTGCTTAGAAGCACTTCATTTGGCTGACAGTTCTGCAAACCAACCATCTTTCAATACACCAATATGCTCTGGCTTCAGAAACAAAATTGTTTAGTAAGCAAATGACCGTAAAAGGATAACCATTTAAATCAGACCCAAAACTTTTAAATCTGCTTTCCAAAGAACATTAAGTGACAAATGGGTTTCATGACTTGCCAGACATTAATCACTGAATGTTCAGAACAGAAAAGTATGAAGTAATGTCCCTAGACGTACATAACCTACTGACATAAAATCACAATAATGGTCCAAATTATGTGATAAGAAAGTAAACAAGTGATAAAGATGTGATCAGTAAAAATACAGTAACTATAAAAGTCAGAAAGTAAAACAATACTATAGGTCTGATATGGAAGAATATCATAAGCAGGTCTAGCAGAATTCTTCCGCTGTTATACACAAATCTAATGAGGCCACACATGAATTACTGCTCCACCTACTAGCTATAAACCAACCCATGCATTTAACAGTCCAGTGTTGTTTAATGTGAAGCACTAATACAACTGAACATCACAAACCTCTTAAAACTTTATACTTATTTGGCTACAATCCAAATATGGAAAACTTGAGCAAAAACGTAAAACTTAAGTTCTGGGTAATATGGTGGCAATACCTTATTATCCCATGCAGAGGGCTTAGTTTCCTAAATTTTGTACTTAACATAACCTCAGAGAATATTATGAAATTTCAAAGAAATTCAGTCTCAGTGAAGGGAATATCAACGACAAGTCTAGCTACTCATTTACTTTGATGAGAAAAGCAAAAACTATGAGACACATATATATACATGCATATGGATATGTGAAGATGAAGACCAATGGTCTGCCAAATCTGCCCAAGTGTTGAAACCACCTCTCCCTGCCTTTGTCTCAGAGTTTCCATAGTCTCTCCCAGGTATTCCTAAAGTCTCTGCTGATTTAATGGTGTGCAGTGTTCTGTATAATACACTGTAGGCTCCATAACCTCCTTTTGTGAAGTAGTATTTTCCCAAGACCATTCTGAATAAAAAAAAAACCTTGCTTAGATGTCCTCCTTTATACTCCTCTGTTCTCTTCCTTATTTTATTTTGAATTTGTTAATCTGGGTAGAGCACTGATCCCGTAGGACCCATTGCAGTCTCAGCCCGGGGAACTATCAGCTTCATCTCACCTATCAGAACCCTAACAGTGTAAGCTTACTGTACACATTATGTTTGGGATTCTAGAAGACTGACTTACACCTGCAGATTACTTTACTTGCATCTTAGCACTTCCCTTAAGGTACAAAATGAGAATTAATTTTTAAACTGTTAAAACATTGAATGTATAAAAAAGTTTCTCTGAGCACATTTGTTTCAAACACCTTTGCAAAACAATCTGATGTGTACTCAGAACAGATGGAACTACATGTACCTGGCACTAAGACTGTAGGTCTTAGGTCTACAAACCTATAAACATTATATAACTAAGTTGCAAAGGTAATCCACTACCTTAGTATGAGCAGTACCTTAAAGAGCACAAAGTCTGGGATGAATTTTTTCAATGATTGTGATCATTTTCCTGTTTAGTAAGAAAGTATTATAGTGAACTTGTGAGCCTAACACAAAGGAAAGTTCAAGGCAGCATAAAGCAGCAACTGACTACTATAGAGGTCTCAGAAAATAAAGAGCTGGGTGTGTAATGTGCTGTATGTGGTTAATGTTGCTCAACCACCATAATACTTTCCCCATCCCAGACACACAAGTAGGATGTTGTGACATCCTGTCAGATAAAAAGCAAAAAAAGGTAACTATGAACAATAAGCTATAGATACAACTTCATTAAATGTGCTGCAAACTAAAATAAGCTACACTCAGAAGAACGAAAAAGAACTGCAGAATGCATAACACTATTATACATTTTACTATTCTGATAAATCAAAACAGGATCATATGCTTATCTTGTTTAATGATCACAGCAAAGTATTTAGCTCAGTTTTACAGCACCCTTGTTTGGCTATCATGAGCAAGCAGAGAGGGATCTTTCATTTTAACTGCTCTTGCTCTACTGCATGACGGTAGGTTATTCTCTGTGAATGTGCCTGGATAAGAAACCATGATCAATAATTTCCAGGTCTTCAATATCCAATGGGTAGTTTACAGAACTGAAAAAAAAGTGCTATCAGTTTAGAAACTGTGTTTCTGAAAGTTTATTTCAGATTAGATTTGAAACAAGATGCAGTTAATACAAGTGACTCATGGGGCAAGAGAGACTGGCAATTCAAGCAGAACAAGAAGTTATGTACTCACCATAACGTTCTATGTATGTAGTCCATCTCACCTCACATTCTTACTCGCGGGTTCGGAGCCGGACATCAGCTCAGACTCGCCCAACTTTTATTTACTAGCTCAAAGTCTCTCATTGGCTGGGCCAAGCAGGTATCCCGTGTTGCACTGCTCCATAACCCCAGATCTAGTTTGCTGCGAATCCAACAATCACACCTCATGCATAACAATCCAATAAGGTAGAACACTATCAAGGGGAATAAGAAAAAACAAACTACCATTGAAGGGTACTCTAGCACCAATCCTAACCTCCAGATCCTACAGGAAGGGGGCAGGTGGGAGGGTACATAAGAATGTGAGGAGAGATGGACTACATACATCGAACGTTATGGTGAGTACATAACTTCTTGATGTTATGTAGTCCAATCTCGCCTACATTCTTACTCGTGGGACAGCATCCCCAGCACCTCTATCCTGGGAGGCTCAAAGGAAGATACTCCTGAGGACTGTGGAACCAAAGGAAACTCGGCCCCTAAAAGCCACATCCAGTTTGTAATGAGTAATAAAGGTGTGCGGGGAAGCCCACGTGGCTGCAGCACAAATATCATCCAAAGATAGTCTGGCATGGTATGCCAGAGACACAGAAACAGCCCTAGTAGAGTGAGCCTTGATGGGGAATGGTAGATTTTTTCCTGCTAAAGAATAAATAAAGGAAATACAATTCGAAATCCATCTGAAAATGGTAACCTTGGAGATAGGGGAACCCAGTCTATTTTCTGAAAAGGAAACAAACACAATTGGTCAGATTTTCGTAGGTGTTTGGTCCTGTGTAGATAGAATCATAATTGTCTGTGCACGTCCAGTTGATGAAATCTAAACTCTGCCTTGTTTGAGAATTGAGGGAAGAACACTGGCAGCTCAATACACTGATTGAGATTCACAGTAGATGGTACCTTGGGAAGGAAGGACAGATTAGGTCTACGGGAAACTCTATCCTTATGAAAAATTAAATACGGGGGTTTGATGGAGAGAACTTGAATCTCTGACACCCGTCTGGCTGATGTGATAGCTATTAGAAAGGCTGTCTTCCAGGACAAAAACTTTAATTCACAGGTGGCAGCCGGCTCAAAAGGTGGAGAAGTAAGAGCTTGCAAAACAAAGTTTAGATCCCAGGGCATGATAGGTTCTGACACAGGAAGCCAGAGTAATAAGGTGCCCTTTAGAAAGGCCTTAAAGAGTTTATGCGCCATAAGGGTAGGCTCATAGGAGGTATGAAAGTTTGAAATAGCCACCAGCTGGACTTTAATGGTAGTGGGCGCAGAGCCCTGCTGAAAGAGCATGGACAAGAAATCCAAAACAGCAGCAACTGGGGATGTGTAAGGGTCAATTCCTTGGGCATGAGCCCAAATAGAGAATCTCTTCCATTTGCTGGAATAAATCTTCCTAGTCAAAGACTTATGAGAAGAGGATAAAATGTGCACCACCTCAGGTGAAAAACGATGAAGTCTGACTAACGATGGACGTACAGTAGCCAAGCTGTCAACCTGAGGGTCCGCAGGGAGGGATGGAACTGTCCCGACATGTGTGTCAATAGGTCTAGTACTGGGTCCAGAATCCAAGGACTGTCCACAGCGAATGGATGGAGAAAGGAGAACCAGACCTGGTGAGGCCAGTGTGGGGCAATTAGAATCATCTTGCTTCCCAAGGATATGGCTTTCTGAATCACTCTTGGTAACAGAGGAAATGGAGGGAAAGCATAGAGCAGACCGGGGGGCCAATCGTGGACTAAAGTGTCCCTGGGTGACTCCCCCTGTGGGGGGATCAGGGTGACGTAGTTGCTGCATTTGGCATTGAGGGGATTGGCAAAAAGATTGCAGCAAGGCTGACCCCACCTGCTGAATATCTGTTCCGCAACCAGACGGTTCAGGGACCACTCATAAGGCATCAGAATAGCTCTGCTCAGTCTGTCTGCTATCACACTGGCCTTCCCCGGAATGTGCGTTGCCACTAGAAAACGTTGGGAAGACACTGCCCACTGCCATACTCGCATGGCCTCTCTGCACAGGGGGTACGATCTGGTTCCTCCCTGTTTGTTTAGATACCACACAACGGACATGTTGTCTGAGTGTATTACAATCATCCCCAGAGAAAGAGAGCTCTGAAGTGCCAGTAACACCGCTCTCATCTCTAAGACACTGATGTGCAGATGTACTTCGTGATTTTGCCACGTGCCTTGGACCGTCCTGCCAAGATAATGCCCCCCCACCCCATCTGGGAGATGTCCGTGTTCACCGTGGTGACAGGTGACGGAGGAACAAACTGTTTCCCCTCATCCAGATTGGTGGAGCACAGCCACCAACGGAGATCCTGTTTGCATTGGTCTGTGAGTAGGATCTGGTGGGAAAGAGGGAGTTTTTGGAGAGACCATTGGGCAAAGAGGAGCCATTGAAGAAGCCTCATGTGTAATCTAGCTAGAGGCACTAACATAATGCCATGGTGCCCAGAAGCTGAAGAACCCACATCTTGCCTGCACTTTCCTGAGGGATAATAAAACGTGAACCTGATTTTGTAATACTGTGATCATGTCATGCGGCAAGAAGGCCCGCATTTGAATGGTGTCTAGCTCTGCGCCTATAAATGTGACATGCTGTGAGGGCAGCAAGGCAGATTTTTCTCAGTTCAATGTTATTCCTAGTCACTGACAGAGGGTAATGGTAGTGTCCCTGGCTCAGATGAGTAAATGCCTGATGGGGGCGGTGAGGAGCCAGTCATCCAGGTACGGAAACACTTGGAATCCTTGATGTCTCAGGTGAGCTGTCACCACCGCCAAACACTTAGTGAACACCCTGGGGGCTGTGGTGAGACCAAAGGGCAGGGCACGAAACTGAAAATGACTGGCTCCCAGCCGAAAGTGTAGGTGACTCCTGCATGCCCTGTCCAATTTGATATGATAGTAAGCATCCCTGAGGTCGAGGGAGCACATCCATACTTCTTTTTCCAGCAACGGAAAAATGGACTGAAGGGTGACCATTCGGAACTTGGACTTCAGAACATAGTGGTTTAATCTGCTGTGATCTAGAATGGGTCTCAGGTACCCTGTTCTTTTCAGCACCAAAAAGAGTCTTGAGTAAGTCCCTAATCCGATTTGGTCTGAGGGGACAGGTTGGAGGACTCCCTTCTTTAGCAGCTTTGAAACCTCTAATGCTGCGTGATCCCTTTGACTGGAATGTTTGGGATTCTCCTGACTGGAGGGGGCTCTGATGAAAAGAGGATGGCGTAACCTCTGGAAACTATTCGTAATACCCATCGATCCTGGGTGATGCTTTCCCAGGCTTCCGGGTACAACGATATGCGGCCCACGACTGGCTCCGGAATAGCACAGTCGGGCAACACATCAGAAACGATGGTAGGAAGAACTGCGAAAGGAATCATGGTCTCCCGAGTTGCGGGGGCTTCCTCTGCCTCTAGGGCAATGTCTTCCAGAATAACCTCCCCCTCCTCTGCCTCTGGAGGGGGACTCACCTTGTGCGGCCGAGAAAAACTTCTGCGATTTCTTGAACCACATCTTCCCTCCCCTCTGAGCCTTGGGTAAGGTCTCGAGGGAAGGGAAAAACAGACCCCTACGGCAGAAAGGGTCTTTCCCTCTTGCTCGCATCTGGTGAGGGTGTCTTTCACTTTGGTCCCAAAGAGCGAGGACCCATCAAAAGGAGCGTCAGTGAAGGAAGACTTGAAGGCCTCCGCGAAATCACACAGGTGCATCGAGGCTTGCCTCCTGAGGGCTACTCCTGAACTGGCTGCCCTACTCGCCCCCTCGGCTGCATATGATATGAGCCTCATGGACGCGTTGACAACAGAATTGAGGGTAGACACCTGGGCATTAACCGTGTGCGCTATCGCCTCAGGTACGTTACCCGCTAGAGTATCTCCTAACTCCTTGAGGAGATCTCTCTGGAGCAGAGTGAAATGGCAGAGGTAGTTCAGTGACCGTAGGGTGAAGGTTGCTGATGAGTGGGTACGCTTCCTGTACCGGTCCATGCTCCTAGACTCCTTGTTAGGAGGATGATCGGAGGAAGAAGACTCGGCTACTTCCTGCTGTGTGGCCGCCGCCACCACCATGGCATCTACAGAAACCCCTTTGGACAGAAACTCTTTCCCTTGAGGGGCAGAAAGAAACTTATTGGGCCTTCGGGGTACAGGTTCCACCGAATCAGGATTCTCCCACACCCTTCGACAAATTAAATCCAAGAGCTTGTCAAAGGGTGGAGAAACCCAAGAGGTGGAGGGTTGAGCACCAAAGGCCTTGAGGTATACTGACTCCTCCTCAGAGGGGGTTTTGGACGGCCAGTTGCCTCTCTGTCTCAATATCTCCTGGATGTCGGAGAAAGAGACGTCATCAGAGGATAACTTGGGGGACCCCTCCGACTCCTCGAGGTTGGTATCAGAAGTAAGAGTCTCATCCTGGGAGTCTATGTGCTTCCTCTTGCATGAATTCTTTCTAGGGGGCTCCTCAGGCACAGACTCTGAGGGGCCATCAGAAAGTTGGGGACCGCTCATGGGGGTATCCCCAGACCTTTGGGCTCTGCCATCTATGGATAGGGGGACGTCAGAGGCTCTAGCCGGGGTGGAAGGGGACGGAATGACCAATCCAGGTGATGTAACTGATGATCTGGCCAGTGCCTCGAAGGCGGGTCCCCCCGAATCTGAGGACCGACCTGCCTCCAAGGCCATGACCGGGGTCAGGGTCCTCCAAACCAATGCGCCGAGAAGGAGGCTTGGAACCGACAGGTGTCCCGAAGTATCCCCCTCGGGCCCGACTAAGGAAACCTGAGTGCCGAACCCTGTGGACGGAGCCGACTGGGTCGGAGCCGACGTCAGCACCAATAAACCCTTGAGTGGTATCGAAGCCGGCGCAGGAACATCACTCGGAGAGGAGCACTCCAGCTCCGAAGACAAGGAAGTGCTCGGAGGAGGAACCACTGACACAAGCATCGGGACAGGCTCCGGAGCCGACTGGGTCGGAGCCGAGAATAATTTTGCCAACACCGATGACTGCAGGAGCCTCTGTACCACCCTATCAACATCAAAATCAGAAAGCCTGGAGGATTTGGAGGACAGGGATGGAGATTGGGATCTCCTCTCAGGAGAACCATGCCTAACATTGGGCGACCGGCTCTGAATGAGTTCCAGTAAAATAGGAGCAGATGCCGATTCCAGTACTACAGATAGCTCCTGCGGCACAGAGAACAGAGGAGCTGAGGAGGTAGAGTCAAGTTTAGAAATTTGCTCCGGTGGCTCCGAGGAGACAGACGGAGACAGAGATCTCTTCTTCGCCTTCGAAGCTTTAGACTTGGACTGAGAACTAGAAGTCGAGTCTAAAGACTCCTCTAACAAAGGTTTTAGGAGTCCCTTCAATATTAGTTTATTTTTCCTCTCCTGGAGCACCCTCGGACTGAAGGCGTGAGAGAAGCTACAAGACTCTTGCAAATGAACAGCTCCTAGGCAGTAAACACATACGGAATGCTCATCTGTAATGGACATTTTGTAACTACACTTGGAACATTTTTTAAAACCGGAAGGTTTATGTTCCTTCAGATCCTTAGACATCTTACACAAGCAGACCACGAAAACAACCTAGCCGGAAAACAGTAAAGGTGGGAAATCAGACTACACAAGGCAACCAAAGAACCTCCAAGTAAAACGGTTCTTTACTAACTCACAACTCACTACTTAAAATTAAGCAGAACACATTTATCCCAAAATACACAACAGAAGCCTTCCACAAAGGAAACGGAGCACTACACAGAGAAAGGAGGACTAGGTCCTCTAAGTAAAACGGGCCTAGCCCACTGGAACAGTTAGGGATACCAACTACATGAACAAAAAACACTACAAACAAGCAACAAGAAGAATAGCTATTAAAATAGCTTTTGTGGTTAAACGATTATCAAATTTCTCAAGAGAAATTGAAAAAAGAAGGTACTTAGCCACAGCCAAGCGAAACCATGTCCTAGCTACACGAGCGGCAAACGAGATCTGGGGTTATGGAGCAGTGCAGCGTGGAATACCTGCTTGGCCCAGCCAATGAGAGACTTTGAGCTAGTAATTAAAAGTTGGCCGAGTCAGAGCCGATATTCGGCTCTGAACCCACGAGTAAGAATGCAGGCAAGATTGGACTACATAACATCATTGCTTTAGCAATGTAGTACACTGACTACTGCCAATTAGGCACCTGGGTTTGATGCTATATTTACAGGTATCAGAAATGTATTTACTTACGTTGAGCCTTGTGTAGTAGGAATGTCAGTACATCTGGAAACCGTTTAGGGCATATTCCACAGGTCATCAAGTCTGAATGCAAACCTTCAGAATTCTGGATATCTAAACAAAAATAACATATGCAGATTAATAAATATCAAAAGATGAAGAGAAGGTATGCTGCCAGGATACAAGTAAAGGTAGCTGACAAGAGTCAGTTAGCAAAACAATTATAATGGCATCTGCTCAAGTTAACAAAATTACTAAACTGAATCAACAGTTATATTCACAAATTAACAAAGGGCTGCACTAATCTTATGGCTCAACATTTTTTTTTATCACAACAAAGGCATTATTCCTCACTGGTAAATAAAAATGTAAACAGATTATTAACAGTTGGAACTACCTGGAGTTTACAAAATTTACATCGAGACAACTCACTATACCCATTTCACCATGGCCTCCAGTTTACTGTGTGTAGAGTGTAATGCATGTGTTAGTAATGTGAGCTGCACCCAAAATGTCAAGTCTTGAAATGCACTGCATGAGATATATGCATGCTACAAAAGTTTATTAAGTGGATGATATGTGTGTGTGCCCCTGTAACATGCTGACAAATGGTCATTTATACTACACAGCTGTAACAAGCAGTACAAAGATAATGCAGTGTACTGTTGGACTGTGTTCTGCAGCACTGTGGAAAGCTATTAATACTTGTTGCCTGCATTCTTGCTTCCAGGTGATGGCAACATCTCTCTCACCATGACCTTGTAGTTTTCCCAATCCTGCTATCATTCTACTAGTGCAAATAATTCCTGCAGATAAACTTTGTGCAATGACACAAGAAACTGGAGATGCCTGTGCTAGACCTTGATTTGGATTCTGGCCATGTGCAGATCACCTGTCAACCTGTACACCCCACAGAAAGACAGTGAAAACAATGATAACATTCCCGTCACCTTGGCATAACGGATGCTGTACATATTTAGTTTGCCAGTGACATAATACCTGTCAAACTGCTGCACAAACCCAAAGGCAACACCAGCAAAGGACCCCTTGATGCTTCTAAACACATCTGTAATCTCTTCAACCTCCAGGAAGACTAGTACCTTGAAATATTTAACCCATAATTAGAAATATTTGGCAATATCACTTGGCTGAATATTGCTTCTCTATCTGGTGCCACGGGAGTCTCACAGCATTCATCAGTGACTGTTCAAAACCAGACAGGCTATAATATGCAAGCTGTATTTCCATGCTGCATCTCAATTACCTCCTGGAGCTTCCTGAATATCATGCTGGGCTTGCATACATTTAATGAATATCAAAGAATAAAGGACAGGCCAGTGCAGCAAATGAACATGGTGCCGATTTACACACAAACTGTATGAATCTGCTTGGATATGTGCGCTCAGGTGGGAAGCATCCCACCAAAAAAAAGCAATGGTAATCACCAGAGATCACTCACGTATTCCCGTGTGGACACGATCAGTATTACTTTATCTTTCAATAAGACAGTTTCAGTGATAAATAAGCAATGCATTAGAGCAAATCCTACATACTGCCCATGATGTTAGGCATACAGACATGTTGTATTATCTGAGCAAGGAGTGGTCTCTGCAGAAGCACAGCACTTCATATATCTGGTTGCTTTAAGTGTATGAAAATGATCGGCAGTCCTCATTAGGACCTCTCCTGGCACATCACAACAACTGTATATGCTCTTGTAAATACAACAGCCTCTGTGTATCTGGAGATACAAGAAGCTGTTATTAACTAACCTGTCATTTCTGTGTTATGTTTGGACACATTCACAGGGTTTGCCTGCTAGGGATTGTTAATGAGGTGCTTATAAAGTTATCACCGCTACGGCTGTCACAGTTTTGTTCTTTAGAACTGCGTAATGTGGATTATGCAAGACTATCTATACATACAACCCATACTTGTAAACCTATGAAACTACAAACACTGCATTTGGAGTCACAACTCTTATTCCTCTACAGTGGCTCATGCATGTGTGTAGGTGTACTTTTCACAGATACTGCTAACCTACATCCCATCTTGATCTCCACAATGGAAATCCTTCATGGAGGTGTGCTTAAGGTATTTACAAAAGCCATACTGTATCCAGAACAGCAATATTTCGTATTCTGGAGGTTAAGATATGCTCTCTCTTACATACACACACACACACACACACACACACACACACACACACACACACACACACACAGATTATTCAAATAAACAAATAAAAATAGATAAAAACAGAAACACCAACTTGCTTAGGCACTTTTTAAAGTGTCTTAACTACACTTATCAAAACTAAGGAAATGCTTCTTTTGAGTTGTGATACTGGATCCAAACTGCCTAGACATAAACAAGGGATTACCAAATTTACTGTCAATGGTTGCCAAAAAAAAAACAATTACTTGGAAATCAAAATCTATTCCTGACATAAACAAAGGTCTGGATATTGCAAAAGAGATTAAAAACTGGAAGTGAGATCTTTAGAAAAGGGAAGGAACAAACTTATTAGAAATAAATATAGTTTGTTGGAACAATGCATGCAAAATAATGTAAGGAGGAGTGAGGTTTAAGGGAAAGCAGGTACTGAGCAACTTATGTAATGCTGGAGTGAATGAAAATTGTTAAAAGGATAATAATTACGTGTACTGCATGGCAATAACAATGGAAAGTGTTACCGCATTTTTTTTTTCTATTAATGTATGCAATCCCATGCAACAGGTTAAAATGTAATGACTTAATAAAGATGTTTAAAAAATAAAAAGTTGATCCTTAGGAAGGTGACACAGGGTGCAAGCAAGTTAGTAGCATTTCTCATCTGATTCACTCCAGACTTAAGCAGAACATTAAAAAAAAAAAAAAAAAAAAAAAAAACAGAAGGCTTTGGCCTCTTTTTTTCAAGAGCTTTCACAAACATAGGTTTGGAATGCAGATTTGCTTTCTGGCTACTCTACTCATCTTGCAAGGCTCCAGTATTTTTAAATTTACTGTACCTACAGATATAAAAAAATTATTAAAAACATGGTTGCATCAAAACCATACCTTGAATGCTACAGCAATCAAAGTAACCAGCCAAAACCAAAAGCAACAAGCTTCATTTCTGAGCAAGTCTCCCAAATCCAAAGAGAAAATGCTCAGTTGGATAAATATATTGGTAATTGATCACTTGAACAACTTAAAGTAATGTTGGAGTGAATGAAAATTGTTAAAAAAAGAACGTGTGCATATCGCATGGCAATAACAATAGAAACTGTTAGGTGGAGGACGTGTGTTCCACAATATCTTTTAACCTGCTTTTACTAAATACAAAGTTTTAAGCACCCTTTCTTCTAATAAACATGACGTTTTAACCATCCATCTGGAGTCAAATGAAGAAGGTCAGACACATGGATTCCTCTGTGCCACAAATACCCACAATCAAGCTACAGCAAATACAGTCTATTATAGACAGACATGAACAGAAAGATATGTACAGATTCAGTATTAGCTACACATTTACCACCAACCAGTGATCATGGATTACTATTACATAATCCCTTAATTCACAGCAGCTCATTTTCAAATGTGCTGTTATTTGTGTACATTTATTTTGCAGCGATCAGTATGGCAATAGACAGTCTGTTCATTAGGAATAATATAACTCCAAAAGGCAGGCTGTACATTTGTCTAGTTCTTTGTTTTATGTCCTTCCTTGTGAGAAGTTTTATCTGTTGTGTAATGGTGGCTAGAAACTTTACATGCATCTTACCTGACAGTGACAACACTCATATTGTGATTCAGACACTCCTTTAAAAGTTCTAGCTCATTGTCAGGGTGACTTGTTTGTTATGTTGACTGGGCTTCTCTGCATGCTTTAATGGTCCACTCTCATGCAGCACACACAGTGGATGTGGACATTGTTATGAATAGGATAGTGGTGTCCAGTAGTAAAAGTAATATGCAGTCTCTTTACAGTTTCTTTCAAGGTTTAAGAGGTACTAATGTTACTGCAATAAGAAGTTCTACTTCAACTTTATTTTCTCTGATAAGAAGTATTTTCAAATTGGAACAGTAAGTTAACCCTGAATGTACATGGGTGTGTTTACTATGATGCAGAAGCATTGTTCTTGCTCAGTGAGTTGTCTGGTCTTTTTACTGTTCTCTGCCTAACAAAAAGTATGACTTAAAAGTGATCTGTAAAGGTTTTGAATAATGTTTTTTATTAGGAAGTAGGCCCTGTTTAACCTCTACTGAATGCATACTTGTTTCCTGGTTGGGGTAAGGGTGAATATTTCTGCAAGCTATACAGGAATTTGGTCATACTGTTGCAAGGAAGCAGTTCAACAACCTTGCTCTGTTTTTTTCACTAGGCAACCGTTTCAATAATAACTGGTACACCAATACTGTTCAAGTGCTAGATAGCCACCTTAAATCTATATTTTTTGTTCTTTTTACAGTGAAAGACAATTATTACAGCAGTGTTGCTTAACTTTCATAATTGTGCTTTATTTATGAAGTTGGCAGAAGTTAAATTACCACAATACATCCTTTTCAAAGCAAAGTTCAAGTTTTTTACTTATGTTTTTTTTCTTTTTTTGACTACATTAGTCCTACTAGGACTATGGACTATTTTTAGCACATTTAGCAAAAATTATGGAGAGATGTATTCATCGCCAACTTCTTACTCATCTCCTCCAAAATCACCTTCTAGTAGACTGCCAACACGGTTTTAGACCATATCATAGCACCACCACAGCTCTCCTATCCTTTACACTTTACAGACTGTATAAATAAAAATCGAAATAACAATCTCCTATCCTCTGCCATGTTTATTGACCTCTCCAAAGCACTTGACATGGTGAATCACGAACTATTGATAGACACACTTAAATTTCTCTCATTAGATACACAAACAGTCAAATGGTTTCAATCTTACTTGGAAAAAATACAGCAAGCAGTCTTCTGGGACAATGAACTGTCCTCTCTGCTCCCTATTACTCTCAGAGTCCCATAAGAATCAATTTTGGGACCGCTCCTCTTTACTATATTCATTAATGATCTGTCAGCCTCCCTTCCTCAAACCACCTGTATACAATATGCTGATGACTCAACCTTAATCTGTGCTGCCTCCTTGCCTTCCCAACTTCAAGCCACAACCCAAAAAATATTTACCTTAGTAGAAAACTGGTTTCATCAACGCTGTCTCCTCCTTAACCCTAAAAAAAATAAATTACTATTGTTCACTCCCACTCAAAAATCCCCCACCATAAACTTTACAGTCATTTCTAAAAATGGTATATTAATAGCTCCTGACATAACCACCAAACTTTTAGGGATAACAATTGATCACAATCTTAATTTTGACACTCATATCAATCTAACTATCAAATCAGTTAATAGAAAACTTGGCTCCCTGTACAGAATTAAACCCTTTCTTACTCCTTCAGCCAGGACTACTATTGCCCAAACTCGCCTAATCTCTACCCTCCTCTATGCCTCACAAATTTATACAAACCTCTGCAAAAGCAATATAAATAAGTTGGCAACATCTTATAACAACATAGCCAGATTTGCCACTGATGCCCCATTTCGTACCCACCACTGCAAAAATCTCAAACTTCTCGGATGGTTAGAACTGCAAAGCCAGTTTCTTTTTCAGCAACTCATAATCATTCACAAGATCCTGCATCATCCCTCAATACTCCCATACTCAGAAACCTTATTAGCCCCTATCAAAATCTTTTAACCTTACGATCTGCCAACAGAGTACTTGTCTCTATCTTAAAATCCAACAACAAATCTGGGGACTGCCTATTTACTAACTCTACTGGTAACCCTTGGAACAAGCTACCAAAAGAACTAAATCCCTGACATCCAATCCTCTTTTCAAAAAACAACTTAAAATCTTCCTAAAATCACAATGGCTATGCCCATGCTCAAATCCTGACTGACACTGTCTTTTTGCTTCTCATTTTTAAGTCTATAGTACTGGATTCCTCTTGCTTTGCTTATTTCGCTTTTTTAACTATTCCCAAAGAATTTTTGTTAACCCATGTAACAACTCTCTGTGTTATGTTATTCTCTATGACTGTACTTGTAAAGAATATGTATATTAAGTATGCTTAAAGTTTAAGTTGAGTCAATAGTCAAAAATCCTTTTTAATTATGTTTACAAAATTTCTTTATTGTATTTGGAGCTTTTCTCCCTGGGCCTCTGATGAAAATGGACATATATCCAGTCGGACTTTCCCGGTCAACAAATGTAAAATAAAATAAATAAATAATAAATAGTAGACACTCAAGGTGGTATTTATACCAACTACCACACATTTGGCCTATACACTGGAGAAATTCTCTTACTATTTTCCACAAGTGCCACTGGATCTTTTACCTCCACCTCAGCACCAACTCAGGCAAATGGAATCTCAGTTTTGTTGTTATTCTGATTTTCCCATTTCTGTGTGGATTTTAAGAACAGATAACTTTTACAAAATCTAGAGTTCTTCAAAATCTTGGCACACTCCTTTATGCAAGACATCTATATTAAGTCCAATGAAATTAAGTTTGATTTTTGCCATCTATGGTATATTACGGTATCAAATATCTGACATGGAGTATCAAAAGGTTTTGTCATCATGCTAAAGCAAAAACTTCTTTTTCACAAATTCAGAAAATTGGGGTACATACAACACATTTAAGAAAATGAATAAAAACATTTTTTAACAGAAGAGGCATAGGGAGGTAGCTCACTTTGCTAGTATGGTTAAAAGGGGTATTATCGCAATAATATGCAGGTCTTTGGGATGGTCCAAGATAAGCACCTGGGAAGGAGATGATGGGTGATTGGTCTTAGTATCAGCAGACAATGATAATACTCGTATCCTCATTGGCAATTTGTATGGCCCCAACAGAAATACTACTAATTTGATAGATAACCTATGGGAAATATTAGGAACTATTTGCTCATAACAGGTGAAATCTTCAACACAGTGTTTGACCTTCAAAGAGTCAGAATTTCAGCTGTAAGAAGACAGGATGTAAGCCTATCTATTTCTTTCTTTTATGCCTTTTCTTGTGAATTACACCTGCTGTGTAATAGTGGCTAGAATCTTTGCAGATGTCCCTTACTATATGTATCTTTACTGAAAGTGATGGGTACACACAAGGTTAAGGAACCTATAAGCAATGGCTTGGAGGAATATAATACGGTAGTTGCCTGAACAGCTTGAGTGTACATACCTGGCAGCTCAAACAAATGTTGCTAGTAGGTTGGACATGTGGATACCGTCATTATTATCTAAAGTCCGAGAGAACTCAATTTGTGTAGTTATTTTGTCTGACCACAATCAAGTACATTCAGAAATAGAAGGCTTTACCTTTACACTCAAGATGTATCCACAAAAGTCTGATCCACTGTTTCTAAAAGACAGCAACGCAGTCACTGACAAATGCCTTCTATGGGCACCTTCAAGAATGCATGGATCATGCAATCCCAAATAAAACCAAGACCCATTCCCCCAAAGGCAGGCGCCCGGTCTGGTGGACCCCAGCCATAAACAAACTTTACAACAGGAGGAGGAAGCTACTATATGACAGAGCAAAATCCCTAAAAGGGAAGGCGTCTCTGATCAGTACTAGCAAAAACTACAATCACTCATAAAATCATCCAAGGCCAACTTTGAGAGAAAAATCGCAAAAGACACAAAAGACAATCACAAGGCCTTCTTTAGCTATGTTAGAAACCTGGGTGGAAACTCCCAGATATGCTCAGAGTTAGTCCAAAATGACACAAAATACACTGAACCCACTGACATTGCCAACATTCTGGCAGACAGGTTCAGTGCAAATTTCTCTTCCCCCTCCCTCCCAAAAGGAGAAATAACTATCCCAGCAGAGTGTAGCCTCCCTAACATCTCAGATGCCCAGGTGAGAGCCGCCCTCTCTAAAGCTAAAAACACAGCATCAATGGGACCGGATGGTGTCCCGGGCTGTGTGCTACATGAACTCCAAGAGGAACTAAACCCACACATAAGGCTGCTGTTTATTCTTAGCCTTACTACAGGATACGCACCCAAAGAGCGTGCGGCAACAGTGGTCCCACTTCACAAAGGCGGTGCTTCTACGGACCCTGGAAATTACCGCCCCATAAGCTTGACGAGCCTGGTCTGCAAAGCTATAGAGAGGATCATTATGGAACTCATAAACAAAGACATTGGGGACCTACAGACATTGGATCCTACTCAATTTGGCTTTGTCAAGGGCAGATCCTGCCTTTTGAACTTGGTCGACTTTTCTGAAACAGTCACTAAGGCCATTGATGAGGGTAAGGCAGTTCACACAGCCTACCTTGACCTTGCAAAAGCCTTTGACAATACCCCACTCGGGCATCATAGACAAACTCACCAGCTTAAATGTAAACCCATATGTCACAAGATGGGTTGCAAACTGGCTCAAGGACAGAACCCACAGGGTCAGAGTTGCTGGAGCTATGTCAGACTCTAAGCCAGTCACAAGCGGTGTCCCACAGGGCTCAGTCCTGGGACCCCTCTTGTTCGGCATTTATTTTTCCAAAGTACAGGCAAACATAGGAGGATTGTGGCTGACAAAGTTTGCAGATGACTGCAAACTGGGCGCCATAATTGATACTCCAGCGGACACAAACATCCTTCAGAGGCCTCATAGAAACGGATAATTGGTGCCAGAGCCATGGCCTTAAGCTGAACGCCAAAAAATGTATAGTCATACCCTTTGGGAAAAACAAGGTACTGACAAATTACCACATAGGCGGTAATCCATTAAGTACGGAAGAGGTAATCAGGGACCTAGGGACCCAGGTTGACAGTAACCTCTCATTTGATACTCACATTGCCAAAGTGGTTAGGAAGACCTTCTATATTGCCCACCTTATCATGAAGGGTTTCACATCTAGATCAAGAGAGGTCATTGTGCCCCTGTACTCTTCTCTTATCAGGCCAATGATTGAGTACAATGCCCCATTTGGGATGTATCTCACCCAACATCTGCAGCAGTTGGAAAGACCCCAAAAGTTCCTCACCAAGAGGATAAAGGGTCTTAAACATATGTCATATGCTGCCCGACTGTAAAAACTCCAGCTCTATTCAGTCGCATACCGCCTACTCAGAGGTGATCTGTGCCTGACGTACAAGGCCATGTCCAATCCTGAATTAATGGACATGCTCCACCTCAGAAAATCCAAATCCATCAGAGCCACGAGAACAAGTGACTTAAACCTCAACACAGAAATAAATAGGACGTGCTGGAGGGACAGATTCATAACCCAGAGGCTCCCTACACTCTGGAACAGAATCCCAGTCCATGTTAGGCAGAGCCCCTCACTGACTCTATTCAAGAGAAATCTCGACGAGTGGATGGGAGATCGTAGGTTTACCCCGGGAGTCATCTCTGTGTCACTACTAAACAGAGGCATAGTAAACTAAACCCTAAAAGGGCGTAGTATTCTCATCCTAAGGGGTGGTGTAAGCCACATACACTCTGGCTAGGCTTATAAATGCCTTAGGGCAGATAGCCCAGTACGAACCTATGAACCTATGATTATTGAGACAGAACTAAAGTAATAACACACTATGTTTACAAATTGGGAATGCTTTAAAAGTTGGAATTAGAGAAAAGGCAAAACATATTAATAAATAAAACGTAAGGAACAAGAATATGAGACTGTGTGATAACCTTACCATAAGTAAATTAACTGGAGCAATGACACAAGATATGAGGCTGAAAGGACAAACTGTTGTCTGAGCAAATTAGAGGAAGAAAATGGAAACGAACTGGATTACTACTGTTAGCTATACAATAACACAGGGAAAAAAATAAGATTATTTCACTGGGTCAAAGGACTTTCCTCTATCAAAATACTCTACAAGACTGTGCAAAATATACAGAAATATTGCAATTACCATTATACATGACAAAAAACAGATATCATCCAAGACAATTCCAGAATCTATGTAGTTATGATACAGGAATATCATAAGATATCAAATTTCAGATTTGCATTCAACCTCCAAGATAGTGACTTATGTCTTAGCATTCTTAAATTAAACAAAATCAGAATCCTGAATAAAATGAAGTTGGTAACCCAGTTACAAAAAGTGACATTTTAGCAGCAATAGATTTTAACTTAGCAGAGAAAGTGCCTAAGACCAACAGGCTTACTTCAAATTTCTAAAAACATCTTAAAATAAGCTTACTTCCTTTTTGCTAGATCAAAATCAAAAAGGAGAAACTAAAGGTTTTTTTCCTGGTTTCCTCTACGATTGCTAATATTTCCCTAAACCATATAAGAACAGACTATGTCCCAGCAGTCATAGACCCATTTCTTTAGTTCAGTTAGAGGCCAAAATATATACAAAAATCTTAGCCTGTAGGTTGAAAAATGCTGTCACCTACCCTACCTCCTCCATGTATCATGCGGCCCAGATTTCATCAAATTATGGATGAATGTTCAGCTTTATTAATGGACTTCTAAATTGCTTCTGATACTGTACATTGGCCTTTTTATGCTTAATATTAGGCATTTTTATATTGTATTTCGGTTAACAATTACTTAGGATCCTTTAATCATAGGAAATGCATGGCAACTGAATCTTGCTGCCATTTACACCTTGCCAGCACACATCCTTAGACCACATTTCCTTTTTCGAGGGGGGCTATGCCAGTCCACTCAGGGGAGAATTTCTGAATACTCATCATATTTTCTGTAAAAAAAAAAAACTGTAAGCCTGTTTCCTACCTTTCCTGTAACTAGTGTTCCGGATACAGATTTGCTGTATCCAGGACTGTATGTAAGCTTCTGAGCCCCCCCCCCCAAGCCTTTCTGTGTTGGAGGGAAGCCTTTTAGCTTATCAGTGGGAGTGGTACGCACTAGGTAACCTGTCTACCACATAAGGTGTGGTTCTGGCCCAGAAATTGTAGTTATTGGCCGTTTGGGCAATCTCTTCCATCTCTCTCAACTTTCTGAATTGAAAGCCTGCATTTGCACTTGTTTCTGTCCTGTAACTCGTCTAGTGCAGATACAGATTCTTAGTTTTAGCACTTAAATTTGCTTGTTCATACTCAGCACTTGCTCAGAACTTGTAAGCACTAAATAAGCTACTAATTACTATAGCACTCAATCCTTCCTCATTACCTAGAGGAAAACAGTTTTTGTACTTACTTTTCTCACTTGCTTAGAGAAAAACAGCTCTTGTACTCACTTTCCTCACTTATCTAGAGGAAAATAGTTTTTTATTCAGGCATGTCCAAGGGTCAGCTCCCAGTGTTCTCTCCTGTCTATATGATGAATCTGGGCATCTTGAGGCAATGTAGAAATTGCCTCATGTATACAGACAACCCTCTCCTCCTACCACCCAACACCTGTGAGAGATGCACTTATCTAGCCAAACTGGAGGCAAAGCTCTCTCCAACCAAGACTGAACTTGACAGTCATGAGGAGAAGATAAACATTTGCACCACATCACACTCATAACATAGTCTCACTAAATCTACACCACCAAACTCCATACATAGTAGCACAAAAACATTCGCGGAGGCTCTTAATAATAATCTGTCTAAGCAACAGAGACCTCCAAAGCAGAAACGCAAGCAACCTCCATCCCCCAACACAACCGAAATGACACATAGCCCACAGACTCAGTGTGCCACTCAACCACAGCCAATAAGGCAAAACAACGTACTCAACACACTAGTCGTAGGTGACTATAGTCAGGCACACTGATGTCCCACTCACCAGGCTAAACAAGGAGAAGGTTACTGTCAACTGTCTGTTGGGTGCCAGGATCCGCCACATAACCCACGCACTCAGGTCACTCCTCAACAAGTACAAATACGACTCTGTCATTGTCCATGTTGGTGTGAATGACCTGAGACGTACCTCCCTGGACTACATGAAAAGAGACATGGAAGAGCTATCTGATCTTGCAGCCCAGGCAGGTATGACCCTAGCCCTGAGCAACATTCTGCCATCGCCCAGAATGATACAGCAGTACAAGGACAAAATGATTGACTTCAAGAATTGGCTAAGCTTCTGGTGTCATTCTAAGGGGATCCAGTATCTGTCTGCTTGGGATGACATGGTCGACATACCACGATGCTTTGCCACAGATGGCCTGCACCTGTCACCCTGGGATTCTGGATACTGGCTAAGGCTCTTGCTGCCCTGATAGTGCCTTTTTTAGGCAAGGTTCAAATAACAAATTCACCACTGTAACAGGAATAGGCAAGCAAAAACTGAGAGTAATGCTAGAAGTCTAAACCGCAAAATACACTCACTTGAGGCACTCCTTAAAATGGAGAACATCGATATCTGTGCAGTGACTGAGACCTGGTTCAAGGCTCCAGAGAGCACCCCTGCACTACCAGGCCATAACTCATACCACACTTTTCGCCCATGTAACCTGGACCGAAACACCAAAGGCAGAGGTGTGTCCATATTCATTAAGGATAGCCACACCTCCAGGCAAGTTGCTCAGCACAATGCATCCGAGGTTATCCAAGTGCAACTAACTCTGGGCAAAACTGCAATCCAAATTGTGGCTTGCTACAGATCACCCACCATGCCCCAGGATTCCCACTCCTCTTTTCTTGATGTACTGGAAAATATTACGGTTCAACCAAACACCGTAATAATGGGAGACTTCAACTACACCACCATTAACTGGGAAAACTACTCGTGTACCAACTCCTTAGCACAACGCTTTCTGAAATTCATAAACTCCAATGCCCTGGATCAACGTATCCACACCCCCACCAGGGGCAACAATATCCTAGACCTAGTCATTACAACCATGAGTGACCGGTGTTCCACACCTGAAGTCAACTCCTCGTTGGTCTGATCCAACCATAAGCTAATCACCCTTGATATACACATGCCGCCCCCACTCCCCATTAAGAAAACCACAGTAAAATATTTCTCCAAAGCCATCTTCATGCTTCTTAAGACAGAAGTGGTGAACTTCATGACACTCATGCAGATGGACAATACAGTTACAACTGCTGAATCCTACACAAATGCACTCTATAAGCGCTTACACGAGTGCATGAATCGTGCTATCCCAAACAGAAGCAAGACGCTATCCTCCAAAAAAAGGAAGCCAATCTGGTGGTCCCCTGCCATAAACAAACTGTACAACAGAAGGAAGAAACTGTTGCAAAACAGAGTAAAATCCCATGAGTGGAGGAGCTCCCTGGTCAGCCTCAGTAAGAAGCTGAGATCCCTTATAAGATCCTCCAAAGCTAGCTACGAAAACAAAATTGCCACTAATTCCAAGGACAACCACAAAGCATTCTATAGCTATGTCAAGAATCTCGATGGCAACACCCAGATCTGCTATAAGTTACAGCACAAAGACACGAAAATTACAGAACCAACTGATATTGCCAACATCCTGGCAGATAGGTTCAGTGCTAACTTTACCCCCTCTCACCCCCTAAAGGGCCCATATCTATACAGGAAGACTGCAATGCAGAGTCCCTGTAATCACAGCTACACAGGTAAAAGCTGCACTCTCTAAAGCCAAAAACATAGCATCCATGGGACCGGACAACATCCCAGGCTGCATTTTACACGGACTTCAGAACGAACTGGCTCCCCACTTAAGCACCATGTTCAAAAATAGCCTTGCATCAGGCTTTGTGCCCACTGAATGACACACAGCAACAGTTATCCCACTCCGCAAAGGGGGAGCCACCACTGATCCTGGGAACTATCGACCTATTAGCCTGACGAGCCTGGTCTGCAAGGCCATGGAATGTATCATCATGGAACTTATAAACAAAGACATTGGTACCCTCCAAACTCTGGATCCCACCCAGTTCGGGTTTGTGAAAGGCAGATCATGCCTCCTGAACCTGATTGACTTCTTTGAGGCAGTCACCAAAGCAGTAGATGAGGGTAAGGTGGTTCACACAGCCTATCTTGACCTCGCCAAGGCTTTCAACACCATCCCTCATTCTGAAATTATAGCTAAACTCACTAAACTAGGTATAAATCCCTATGTCACAAGATGGATTGCCAACTGGCTCACTGGCAGAACCCACACTGTAAAAGTTGCAGACTCCAAATCCGACCTCAAAGCAGTGACAAGTGGAGTACCACAAGGTTCCATCCTGGGACCTCTCCTGTTTGGTATCTAATTCTCTGAAGTACAGGCTAACACAGAAGGCCTCTGGTTAACGAAGTTCACAGATGACTGCAAACTAGGAGCCAAAGTCAAGTCCCCAAATTATGTGGACATCCTACAGAAGGGCCTCGCTGAGACAGATACCTGGTGTCAGAGCCATGGCCTCAAGCTCAATGCCAAAAAGTGCAGTGTCATCCCCTTTGGTAAAAACTCTGTACCCATGAACTACCACATATTCAGCAATCTACTTAACACCAAATGCATGATAAGAGACCTTGGGACCCAGGTGGACAGTAGTCTCTCCTTTGATAGTCACATCGCCACAGTAGTCAGGAAGTCCTTCTACATGGCACACCTCATCATAAAAGGGTTCTCATCCAGGAAAAAAAGAGGTCATTGTTCCCCTCTACTCGACACTCATTAGACCCATTATAGAGTACAATGCCCTTTTGGAATGTACCTCACAAGACATCTGCAGCAGCTGGAAAGGCCACAGAAGTACCTCACAAAGAGGATTACTGGCCTCAAACAAATGCCCTACACTGACCGCCTCAAAAAACTCCAGCTATACTCCATAGCATATCACCTACTCCGACGTGATCTCTGCCTAACATATAAAGCTATGTCAAACCCAGAGCTGTTGAACATGCTACACCTAAAGAAATCCTAATACCTCTGAGCTACATGCTCTAGAGACCTAAACCTTGTCTCCACAATAAACAGGACATGCTGGAGGGATAGATTCCTGTCCCAGAGACTTCCCATACTCTGGAACAGGCTACCCATCTATGTCAAGCAAAGTTCGTCATTAGCATTCTTCAAGAAAAATCTTGATGAGTGGATGGGAAATAGGAAATACACCCCGGGGATCACTTCTGTGTCTCTGCTCAACAGTGGCACAGGAAAATAACTTTCTTGGATGGCGTAAGCCAGGGAACCTTGTTGGCTAGGCTTACGTAGGCCCTTAGGCTGATAGCCTAGTACCTACCTATGAAACTATGAACCTATACCTCTCAATTCTGGAATTCTCTCCCACCTTTCATCCGTACCACTAACAGTCTCTCTGCATTCAAAACCTTACTTCACTCTTACCTAACTTCACAGTGGGAATGTTCCTGTTCTCATCCTACATAGCTTCCCTTAAGCTACTATATCTGTAAATAAATTCCTATAGTTTCTATAACTCCTAGCAATAGCAGTAGATAGCATAGATTGTACAAGATCTGTATTTTCTTATAATTAATTTTCCTCTATTTTTCTTGCACTGTACTAATTGCTCCTTCTAATGCCAATATACTGCAACTTATTACTTTGAACCATCCAAATTTTCTTATATTTCGTAATTTCCTAACTTGTAATCTTGTAACTTCTATCATTGTATTAGTGTTTTGTACTTTTGTATTATTCTGGAGCTTTTCTCCCCAGGACTCCATTGAAAATGGGCTCCTAGTGGCCCAATGGACCACCCTGGCAAACAACCTGCTAATAAATAAATAATTGCACACATTTTTGCAGAATGTCCAGCTGTTTGCCTCATATTTTTGGTCCGTTTCCCGTAAAATTGTGTTTTTCTGGCAAATCACTGGTAATCATTGAGTTGAAATCAGGAAATAAAGGCAGACATTTGAGTTTCAGACTTCATACCCTTCAGAAAAAACATACAAATGAAAAACCTGTTATTCTATCAACTTTATAAGTTTGTAAGAGCAATGTTTAAAAAGTGCAGCTATTTTTGGGCACCCACCCACTCTTATATATGGGTTTGTCTAGATTTCTTATTCTAAGAGGTTGAGAGTTATGATACTCATCCAATCATCCATCCATCTCCCATTTGAAAGACAATGGCGTATCACACTGTTTAATTTGCAGTGGGAGTCTATTCTAATGGTGGAGAAGGCACTGTGTAAATACATATATAACACACACACGTTTTATTTATTTGCTGATGAAGATTTAGGTCCCTGGTTCTCGTATTTGTGAGATGATTTGATTTTTGGAGACAGAAAAGATCCACAACCACTTGGTCCCTAATGGTATGGACGTCCAGACTCAGGTCTCCCCTCAGGAGTCTGTAAAATACTGAATAAAGGGACAGTGACTTTTTAACAGCTTAGGGTATTTAGGTCAGTGATCTTCTTAATCAAGAACTTCTGAGGTCTTTCTAATTGTTTGACATGTCACCTGAAGTATATCACAAAAGGAAGCATTGCAGTCAATAACTGGCTTAACCAATGCTGAATATAAGAAACACAGTATAAAGGATTAGTACAGATAAATTCACTTTAACTAACACATCTAGGAGACTGTCTCTGATACCCTCCCTGTGGGAGGAATAAAAAAACATTTGAAGTTTCCAGTAGTTTATTCAGTTAAGTAGGTAGATGGGTGAGTGAGTGTTCGTGTTCTAATGGTTCTTGTAATGTTCTGTCAGAGACAGAGTCTCCTTGATCTGCTAACCAACGTGATTTTATCTGGACTAATCCTTTATACTCTGTTAATTGTTAGTCTTGTCACTCTCTGGGTCACAGGTGGGATACCAGACTTCACTAGAGTCCTCTGGACTTCCTTAGTTGTAATGCTGAATTTAAGGGGACAACAACCTCCTTAGATCTGGATGATATTCATTTGGCAATCAGCTGCACTATGTAGAAAGACCTTCTGACTACTGTCATTACATGATGATCAAAGTAGGGGACAATATCAACCAAAGTTCCAAGGTCTTTAACAACATTCTCATTTTGGAGTATGGTGTCTATGCTGTATGCTGCCCAGTATCTACCAAATGTGACAACATTGCTCTTTTCAGAATTTAGTCAAAGCCCAATCTTAGTACACCAGGTATTAAGTGTTACGGTCTTGGGTTTCACAGTGGACTTGACAATGACTCCCAGTTTGCAGTCATCTGCATATTTGGTTGGTCAGAGGTCTTGGTTCGTGGTCCAGAAATCAAAAATGTAAATGCCGAACAAAAGAGGTTCCAACACTGTGATCTTTGGGCTACCATTGGACGCCTTTATACTCTGACAAGGCAGCTACTACCTGTATCAAATGAGTTCTCTCTTTTAGGTTTACAGATGCATAATCCGTCTGTAGACGATTGCAAGCCTAGACAACAAACCCTATTCAAAAGTTTCTCCAGCCTCAAGTAGGGCAAAACAAAATAGACCAGGGGAGATTCTGACATTGCCCGTCCAATTATCAAGGTTCACCTTGAAGCTTCACCTTGAAGGTAGCAAGAGTGTTAATCTCTTGACATTTAAATGGAAGTTTGCTCCAGAGGTACAGGAAAAGGTGGGATATGAATCTGTCACACTAATGTGTCTTCAGCATCCGTTTGTTAAAGGAACTAAACCTTCATAAAGTACCTGATAAACCATTTGTTCTGTGATGGAACAGGAGGTCAGAGAGGGTTGGATTTTTCTTGTCTGGAAAGGCTAGACACAGACAGCCATGGAGGAGTCTAGAAGAGACAGAGTACAGAGACAGAGAGAGACTGCTGCCAGACTTATCCTGATAACAAAGACCTGCGAGTCCACTGATCTTTTCAGCTATGAATTTTTGAGGTATTTCAAGTTGAGTGATATGTTTAGACAAATACCTGTTAAACGGTGTAT
Organism: Protopterus annectens; assembly: GCF_019279795.1. Lineage (NCBI taxonomy): Eukaryota > Metazoa > Chordata > Ceratodontiformes > Protopteridae > Protopterus > Protopterus annectens. The sequence continues at coordinate 355,024,331 of NC_056742.1, forward strand.
TATATTCAACAATGGGTCAATGAGGTACTGGTAAAAAGGAACTGAAGCTTCTTTGGATCAAGTGGGAGTGCATTTGGAAATTACATGAGCCAGATAGAAGGCCGTCTGAACTACTGTGAAGACATGATGGCCAAACAATAAGGAATTATCAACAAGAGTACCTAGATCCCTTACAACAGCGATTGACTAATTGAAGGGTTGTATCACCTGTATGGTATTTGAAAATGAAATGTTTTGTTTACCAAAATGCACTATGCAACATTTTGTCATACTCGATCACTGTCCATACATTTATTTATACAGGTAGACCACTACATATATTTGTTTTTTAAACGTCTCATTATATTTGATAGAGACAGGGACTCCTCATCCTTGATATGGGAGCCTTCTGACCTTTAGTATATTTTAAGATTTTTTCCCCTTTTACTGTAAAGCTTGTGTCATTGGACTACCAGGACTTTGTTTTTAAATTCTCATTATATTTAGATCTGGCTGGGACTGGCAGCTCTATAGATTTATCTAAGTGTGCATTTAACTCCTTTGAAAAACTGACCTGCTGTTGCAAAATCTGGATGATGTTGCTATAAGTGAATTTTGAAACTTCATCACAGAATTTCATGAAATTACTAGACTCAAAATTCCTGAAGTCTGGGATATTGGTTTCAGTGAGTTTAAAGATTTTAAAGATAAAAAAAAAAAAACTCTTTCCATGTGGCTAGTGTTATAATAGCTTTTTTGACAGTGTGGGTGGTGTGCACCAACCAAGACAGGTACTCTGATATGTGTATACCCAGGAATTTAGTACTCTTGAATCTTTCTACTGCTTCTCTCTTGATTTCCAGAGGTTGATGTGCTCCTTGAGGCCTCCTAAAGTTCACAATCAGTTCCTTGGTATTGGTGACGTTCAGTGTCAGATTGTTTCTGTCACACCAGCCTAGATGATATTCCACTTCACTCCTATATGCTGTTTCTATGCCGTTCCTGACAAGACCTATGACTGTGGTGTCATTTGCGAACTTGTCCCACTCAGCATTATAGATAAGCTCACCAGCTTAAATATAAACCCCTATGTCACTAGATGGGTTGCAAACTGACTCAAGGACAGAACCCACATGGTTAGAATTGCGGGAGCCATGTCAGACTCCAAACCAGTTACAAGTGGTGTGCCACAAGGCTCAGTCCTGGGACCTCTCTTGTTCGGTATATATTTCTCTGAGGTACAGGCCAACATGGAAGGACTGTGGCTGACCAAGTTCGCAGATGACTGCAAACTGGGCGCCATAATCGACTCTCCAGCCGACACAAGCATCCTCCAAAAGGGCCTCATAGAAACAGACAACTGGTGCCAGAACCATGGCCTCAAGCTAAATGCCAAAAAGTGTATAGTCATCCCCTTTGGCAAAAACAAAGTGCCCACAAATTACCACATAGGTGATAATCCATTAAGTACAGAAGAAGTAATTAGGGACCTGGGGACCCAAGTTGATAGCAATCTCTCATTTGACAACCACGTGGCCAAAGTGGTTAGAAAAACATTTTATATAGCCCACCTAATCATGAAGGGATTCACATCTAGATCAGGGGAGGTCATCGTGCCTCTTTACTCATCCCTCATCAGGCCCATAATTGAGTACAATGCCCCTTTTGGGATGTACCTTACCAGACACCTGCAGCAACTGGAAAGACCCCAAAAGTACCGCACCAAGAGGATCAAAGGGCTCAAACAGATGCCATATACTGCCCAGTTAAAGAAACTCCAGCTCTACTCAGTGGCATACCGCCTGCTCAGAGGCGATCTGTGCCTGACGTATAAAGCCATGTCCAACCCGGAATTAATGGACATGCTGCACCTCAGAAAATCCAAATCCCATCGAGCTACGCTCGAGACTTGAACCTCAGCACTGAAATAAATAGGACATGCTGGAGGGACAGATTCATAACCCAGAGGCTCCCTTCACTCTGGAATAAAATCCCAGTCCAGGTTAGGCAGAGTCCCTCACTGACTCTCTTCAAGAGGAATCTTGATGAGTGAATGGGAGATCGTAGGTTTACCTCGGGTATCACTTCTGTGTCACTGTTAGACAGAGGCACAATATACTAACCTCGAAAAAGGGCATAGCAAAATTAATTTAAAATGGGTGGCGAAAGCCAAACACACTCTGGCTAGGCTTATAAATGCCCGAGGGCAGATAGCCTACTATGAACCTATGATAATGCTTGATAATTTTTTCCATGATAATATTTCAATTATGTGTACTGCTGTCCCAACTTTATGGTTTGCTGATGAATGCACAGTGAACACATCCTAACAAGCATTTGCAGTCAATTTTGCAAGTGAGAAGTCAGATTTCTTTGTTATCAGGAGTTAAGTTAAATGTAGGTAAGTCACTCATCTTTACATTTAACTATTTAGAGTTTTCATTATTTCTTCATCTACTGTTATATTACAATGCACATACTTCTGTATAACATTACAAACAAATATTAAAAAATAATTGCTCTCAATACTTACCCCTTAATCAAAAAAATTAAGTTGAATAAAATTATGCTAAATAACACCCAATAACCTTTTCTCAAATAAAATCACATATTATCAAAATATTTATTTTAGCCAAGATTTTCTTCCTTCTTAGGTATTTTCATATTGTATTTTCAAAGTATACTTGGGTATTCCAGTCAACTACTTCTGACTTTTTACAGATGTCTACTATATGCAAAATAACCAGAAAAAATTGACAACTCCAAAAAAATACAGCAAAGCTGCCTGGCTCCATGGCACAGAGGGATGGAGCCCTAATTGCAACCCAGTTAAACTAGGTTTGATTAGCAGCCCATGAGCTGCATAAGCCAAGTAGGCAGAGAGGGAAAGAGGAAAGGTAATGAATGGGTGTGACTCACTCGACTCTATGAGACATGAGGAGAGGGATGCAGGTGATTGGAGAAAACATAGGGAAAGTGGGATTGTCCTGATGGAAATTAGGGGAAACCACCTCCGATTCCTCAAAGATGGGGCAGGGCAACTTGCTGGTAATGTCACCTGTGGAAGTGAATGATGACCAGCACAGTCAGCCCACTGCATGACTCCCTACCACAGACACAGGACAATACAAGTTAAAATACCCTCAAATCACCCCTCATGGTTGTCTGAATGATGGACCCTCACCCTGGTGACTGGAAACAAATGGGACAAATGTCCTGGAAGGAGCTGATGATCAACAGCTAAGGCAAAAAAGATGCAAGGAAAAAACAAACAATTAAGCAAAGACAAGGTCAGCTTTTATCTTTCAATACACCAAAGTGTCTATCACTAGGCAGTACCTCAGAGTGTCGGGTATATGCTGAGCTGAAAGTTATTCACCTCGGTTATATTAAACATGCAACATTCCAACAGCAATAACAAGGTGTGGGATTGGGAGGTGGCTAGAAAAGTTGTTTGAGCATTCAGAGCTTGCCATTCAATTTTTAGTGAATGGCTATCTATACTTCAGATATGATAAACTCCCACATTTAAGGTGGATAACAAATGTAGCTACTGGTACAGTTGCAGAGAATGGTATTATTTACATACATACTTCCTCACTGTTTTATGAATTATATCCGACTATTAAAGTGACCCTGTGGACAGCCTCCACAACCCACACAGTTTTCAAGGCAAAGAGGAAATAAAGGTTGCCAGGTTTTTCTTCTGCATCACACATGCGCACAAACACCTACAGGCAATTTAGAGTCCTAGAATCACCTTAAAGCATGTCTTTGAAATGAGGGAGTAAACCAGAGCACCCAGACGAACAGTAGGAGGACACAACTACTCCGCATAGATGCCACCCCAGCACAGAACCAAACCAGAGTACCTCTTGCTATGATGCAGCAATAACAAATTTTTAGAATACTCCACTAAGTTCACTTAAATCAGTTTAAAAGTTTAATTCAGAAGTACACAGGATTGTTTATATATATATATATATATATATATATATATATATATATATATATATATAGTTTTCAAAGTCAGGTATGACAGAGCTGCTGAAAGCAAATAACTGGTTTCCAAATACTTAGACAAGTCCACTGAGCCAAAAGCAATATGACAACTCTTAAGCTCAAAGTACTACATCAGAACTTAATGGATAATACCTATTATGATTTAACATATAAAACTAAAATAGAGCAAAATGAGACACAGCTTTCTACAAATGAATGCATACTATTTACTGTACTCTACCATTGTTGCTGTACCTTTGTTTAAATTAATCCAGCTATCAAAACTCTTTATTGCTGACGTTAATCCACTTCAAATGTCTGTTAAGGAGGCATCATGTAGCTGGCATTTATCTCCACATGGTATGGAACTGCAAATAAAGAACTTAACTGAGAATGCCTGCTGGGACCAAAGGACAGCTCTTCTTGGTATAAATTATAATGTTTTCAGGTTACTGGAAATTTATGTATCCTTTTGTTAACCATGTTAATACTGCTACTGTTAATATTCCAAAGAACATTAAATTATCATATAATAGCCACATCTGGAAGAGAGACTTAGTTGCTAAATTTCTTACCTTACGCTCATTTGCAAAAACTGTAAACGTATCTTGATGAATGGACATACTGATTATACAAACACAGAATTAAACTTACCACTTGATCTATTAAGACAAGTGACAAATACATTCAGTTTATGTTAGTGTATGTTAATAATTCATTCATTCATTTGTATTTGTTAGCTGGGGTAGTGCTGATACTGCCGGACCATCGTCAGATTCAGCCTGGGAGTACACACACAGTAAAATACAAGCAGATTACAAAAACAAATAATTACAACCAGAGTCAAACCTTACACCATTTATTAAAAAAAGGTTACAGATGAAATCACACAGTTTAGAAAGATAAGTATAAAAAGAGTAGCACACAAATAAAGTTATAATGTATATCACTGACAACCAGTTCTACTAGAAAACAATGTGATGGGATTAACCTAGCTGTGTGTTTAAACTATTTAATTAGGAGATCAAGAATACTTATTTCCTGTCTCGGGCTGAATCTGAGAATTAAAATGTTAAAGGGAGTATGAAAACTGGAGTGGATAAACTCTCAGGGGGGGGGGGGTCCTTATCAGTACAGCGTTTACAGGTTCTAGCTACTTGTACGTGCAAGTGTTGCTATCTTTAACATATCTTGAAGGGATTTCCAAAGCTTGGGTGCATGAACTGTTTGCTAATTTGGTAAGTGACGAGAGTGAAGATGGTACATGCGCTGACTATAAGCTGACTAGCAAAATGAGTGAAGCTCTCACCTTTACTGAGCTTAAATAAAAGGGAACTAAAACGTAGATTAGCTCTTTGTTTTATTGGTAGTAAACTGCCTTTCTGTAAAAGGTCACAGTTGTGTTCTTGTGTAGGAGCAAAGGTAATGAAGCTGCAGATTTTATCTGTTAAGTCCAGAAAAGTCTGGACTTTTTTTTTGAGAAGCAGCTGCAAATAGGGAGAACCGATAAGTACCCATTTTCTAATTGGTGCTCCACCTTTCTGAGGCTAACAAGTGTTATTTTCTGAAATCTTTGTCCTGGTAGTTTCAATGTGGTATTGAAAATTTAACCTTTGATCAAGCCAGATACCAAGGTATTGGAATGATGTTACAGTTTCAAAAAGGATGCATCAAGAGAATGGTCAGACTGCAGATGACCATGTGGACAAATTAATTGGTAAGCTGTTTAGTTCAAAGCAGCAGCAGAGGATACTGCTAAAAATGGCAAAAAGCAGGGGGAAAAGAAAAGAAGAATGTGGCACTTCTGATATGGGAAGAGGGTGGGATAGGTGCCCAATCTTAACTTACAAGTGCTTCATGGAAAGAAAACTGGTAAACTAACCTGTGGCCTTTCCACTAATCCTTGCAGCTAGAAGAACTTGGGTAAGTAGTAATGGTTAACTTGGTCAGAAGCTGTAGAAAGGTGTATAAACATTACTCTAGCTAGGATGCCTTTGTCCATATTCAGTAGGATCTCATCAATTAGGGTAAAAATTGCAGTCATGGTAACTTTACCTTTCTAGAACCTCTTCATGTGGATAATGGAGGTTGTACTGCTTAAAAAGTGTGAGAACAGCTGAATTAATATTAGTTTTTCTAGAGTTTTGCTAAGGGTAGGTATGACTGATATGGATCTAAAGTCAAAGTTTGTGCTTGGTGAGGCTATTTTGGGAAGAGGTTTGATTGGTGCAGAGTTCCACATTGTTGGTCTGATGTTTTGTGAGATGGCTAGGTTAAAGAAGAGGTGGAGAAAATAACAAGGTGTTCTTTACAGAAAGAAATACCAAGGGTGAAGGCTGTCTGTACATGTGGTCTTGTCTGCTTTTAGGTTGTACAGAAGGTGTTCAACAATTTAAATATATATATATATATATATATATATATCACAGAAGTAGAAGAGAAGCATATATTCTGAGGGAGATGGGTGATAGATTACAGAGTTTAAATAGGTGGAATAATGTGGGGGGAGGCTGTGTACTACAAGAGGACTACTGAACTCATGTAAGAAGGCTCTCATGAGATAAGGTTACACTTTTAGTTGGCATGAGGTTAAGGGAGTGAGTGTTTGTGGTACCATCCAGTCCAGGGACTCAGAAGCAAAGAGGTAATGCTTCCACTCTAAAAAGTATGGTCAAACCAAACCTTGTGTACTTTGTGTAATTCTGAGGTCCACATAACAAATGGACATCAAGTTGCTAGAAGGAATCTATGGGATGGTATACGACTATAGACCAGTGATGGCGAACCTTTGGGCTCGGCATGTCAAAAATTTGGAAAATTACTATTTTGACTCTGCTGGTGTGTCACCCTCCTCCCACCCGAACAAAAGCGAAACAATTCTTTACAAGTTCATTTATTAAAAGAAAAATGCAGTTCAATTGTGTATGCTACTATGTATTATAAAAGTAAAAGAAAAATCAGTGACTTACAACAGAGAAAACGATATGTGCACTGATAATTGGGCTTAAAATAGTGCAGCAAAAAATTACCCTACTTTTAATAGTAATTTTGAATTGAAATGAAAAAAATATGGAACACACTGTATTTGATTTAATTAACATCAATTAATGATTTTTTTGTTGTTGACTTTTGATAGATAAGTGCAGGGTCACATATTTCTTGTATTTTTGTTCATTCGGTTTCTTTGGTATCTGGGGAAAGCTGGTGTGTCACACAAAATGTCATTGCATTTCATCTCTGACACGCATGTCATAGGTTCACCATCACTACTACAGACTATATAAGTTAGAGTTCTTTTTACACAAAACCAGAATTATTAGAAAAGTCACAACACACTGGTGCATAAATAAGATCATAGAAAGCATTACATTGGCATATGCCAAAATAAATTACCAGCTCTGTGAAACAACTAATAAAGTCCAAAATGTAAAAAAAAAAAGAAGTTATGTACTCACCATAACGTTCCATCTGAGTAGATAACTTAATTTGTCAGCAACCTGTGGGTATCAGATCCGAGCCGGCAGCTTTCCAAGCTAGAGATCCGAGCTCCTAGCTCCTCCCCCTTACCCATAACACCCTGCTACCTCCCTCCAGTCCTCAGATTGAGTTTGCCCAATTAGCACACAAAACCAAAGCAACAAACCACCTGAACATCCTAACCTGATACCAACCAGGAGTGAAACAACAATCCTTCGGGTGACGAACTACAGGTTAGGGGGACGGGGGGGGGGGTTGGTTGCTGACAAATGAAGTTACCTACTCAGATGGAACGTTAGGGTGAGTACATAACTTCTTTATCTGAAGTAGTTAACTTCATTTGATCAGCAACCTGTGGGACAGAGTCCCCAGCTACCAAAACTTGGGAGGTCCTCAAGGAAGGATATTCCGGAGCACTGCAGAGCCAAATGATGCCCTCCCCTGGATATCAAATCCAACTTATAATGACTAATAAAGGTATGAGAGGAAGCCCAAGTGGCCGCAGAACAGATGTCATCCAAGGGCACCCTTGACCAAAAGGCAGCAGAGGTAGCCACAGAACATGTAGAATGTGCACGAACTCCCACGGGCTCAGGTCGACCAGAGATTTTGTACGTGAGCATAATGCAGTTAGAGATCCACTTAGCTAGAGTTACCTTCATTACTGGTTTACCCAAAGATGGCTTGGCAAAGGAAACAAAGAGCTGCTCCGATTTTCGAGAGGCAGCGGTTCTATGCAAATAGAAGCGCAATTGTCTATGCACATCTAATGAATGGAGTCTGTATTCCCCTTTGTTCTGTTAGTTAGAGAAAAAAAGACAGGCAGATTAATGGATTGGTTGATGTTAGCTTCGGAAGCCACTTTAGGTAAAAAGGATGGATTAGTCCTGAGGGAAACTCTGTCTTTATGGAAGACAAGATACGGAGGTTTGGAACAAAGGGCCTGAAGCTCAGATGCCCTTCTAGCTGAGGTAATAGCAATCAATAAGGTGGTTTTCCAAGACAAATACTTTAAGTCATCCGAAGCTGCAGGCTCAAAGGGTGAACCAGTAAGAACCTGGAGGACTACGGTTAGATCCCACGAAGAAACCACATTCTTGACAGGACGTCTTAACAGAAAAGTACCCTTCAAGAAGGTCTTGCAGATTTTACAGGAAGCTAAGGGACCAAGATTATCTCCGATGTGGAAGTGGGAAATAGCCGCCATCTGAACCTTCACAGTTGAAGAACTGGCCCCCTGATGAAAAATGTGGGATAAAAACTCGAGAACTGCTGGAATGGGAGCTGTAAAGGGATCCAAATTCCTTTGCCCGGCCCAGATAGAAAAAACATTTCCATTTATTGTTGTAGACTTTCCTGGTAGAAGGCTTATGTGTGGCCACCAGGATGGATTTAACCATGGACGAGATACCGGGAGTCTGAGCCACTAACGGAACTGGATCAACCAGGCAGCAAGCTTGAGGTCATCCAGTTTCGGAGTTTTTAATCCCGAAGGATGGGAAATCAGATCCAGGATAGGATCTGAGATCCAAGGAGGAGCTATTAGATGAGACTGCAGCTATGGGAACCAGGTTTGGAGACCGCAGCTATGGGAACCAGGTTTGATGAGGCCAGAATGGGGCTATGAGGATAACTCTGCTCCCCAACCGACAAGCTTTCTGCAAGAATTTTGTCATTAATGGGAGAGGAGGATAGGCATAAAGAAGACCGGATGGCCTAGCATGAACCAAAGCGTCTCTGGGGGTCTCCCCCGGTGGGGGGATCAGAGCAAAAAACTCGCTGCACTTTGGTTCGAAGGTGACGCGAACAGATCGCAGCAAGGTTGACTCCATTTGAGGAAGATCCGTTTCACTACTAAGGGGTTCAGAGACCACTCGTAAGGTGAGAGGATAGTTCGACTCAGTTTGTCCGCTAAAATGTTGGACCGACCCGGAATGTACGCTGCTAGCAGAAAGTGGTTGGTAGATATCGCCCACTCCCAACTCTCATGGTCTGTCAGCAGAGAGGGTAAGACCTGGTCCCCCCCTGTTGGTTGATGTACCAGACCACTGACATGTTGTCTGTCTGAATTGCAATAGTCCCTAGAGGAAGAAGGGCATGGAGAGCCTGCAATGCTGGAAGCACCGCCCTCATTCCCAGAACACTGATATGCAGAACAGTCTCTGTTGGAGTCCACATGCCTTGGACGGTTCTGCCCATGCAATGCCCCCCCCCCCGACCGTAGGCGAGAAGCGTCCGTGGTCACTGTGGCTAGAAGTAGAGGCATCGAAAAGGGCCGCCCTTCCCGAAGCTCTTGGGAATGGAGCCTGCTGAAGGGAATAGGGGAGTATAGTGGATGTCGCAGGATGGACCACTGTACCTGCAAGGTCCATTGAAGAATCCTCATATTCAAGTGGGCTAGAGGTGAAAGATTGATAGCCGCTGACATAGACCCTAGAGCCCTCAGGACTAATTCCACCGGTGGGGCTGGAGAGTGTAGAAGAGCTAGGACGTGGAGAGTTAGGTTTCGGAGTCTGTCCGACGTCAAGAAAACCTTTGATTGAAGTGTGTCTATTCTGGCCCCTATGAAATCCAAGACCTGAGCAGGCTGAAGGGACGATTTTTTGTAGTTTACAGTGATCCCCAATTTGTGGGCCAAACACAGGAAATAGTCCCTGGCTGAGCATAGTAGATGCCTGGTGGGGGCGGCGAGGAGCCAGTCGTCCAGGTAAGAAAAGACCTGTATTCCCTGTAGCCTCAGGTGGGCCACTACAACTGCCCTGACCGTGGTGAACACCCTGGGGCTGTGGTTAGACCAAAGGGGAGGACCCTGAACTGATAGTGGCTGGCTCCCAGCCGAAAGCAGAGAAATCTCCTGGATCGCCTGTCCATTAGAATGTGGTAGTATGCATCCTTGAGATCTATCGAGCACATCCAGTCGTTCTCCTGCAGAAGGGGGAGAATAGATTGAATGGTGACCATCCGGAATTTTTCTTTTGGCAACGGACAGGTTCAGTGTAGACAGGTCGAGAATTGGCCTTAGGTCCCCCGTCTTTTTTGGCACTGGAAAGAACCTGGAGTAAGTGCCTGATCCGGACTGGCCTGGGGGGACGTGCTGGATGGCTCTTTTTCTTAGCAGCTCTTTTATCTCTAAGGCTGCCGCCTCCCTCTGATTGGGTGGGACATCGGGGAGGCGCCCCAAGGAGGGGGAGAATTCAGGAAGGGAATAGAGTAACCTCTGGATATTATTTGGAGCACCCAGTGATCTGTCGTGATGGACTCCCAATGAGCTAGGTGCTCCGAGAAACGCCCCTCGACTGCCTCCAGAGAGGAGCAGTCAGGCAACCCCTCAGGGTTGCTGTGCGGGTCGATCGGAAAAGGGTTCCCTCGACCCAAAATTCCTCGGCCCCCCCTCTGCCTCTGGGCCGGCATCCACCCTGTCCTCCCCTGCCTCTGAAGGACGAGGTTTCCGGAGCGGAATGGGATTGTTGAGATTTCCGGAACCACATCTTCTTTTGCCCTCGCTGGTTCCTGAAAAGGGGCATTTGAGGAGCCGAGAAGCGGATTCCAACGGCAGACGTCTTCCCGTCTTTCTCACTTTGGAGTAACGTATCGCGTATGGTCTTGCCAAACAGCATAGAACAGTCAAAGGGAGCGTTTGCGAAGGACGCCCTGAAGGGTTCCATAAAATCGCAAAGATGGAGCCAGACATGATGCCGTAAGGCGATGCCTGCTCCGCTGGCTCTAGCCGCTCCCTCTGTGGCATGGGAGAGAAGCCGCATTGAAGTGTTGGAAATCGACTTTAGAGTAGTCATTCGCGCCGAGAAGATTTGTTTGTCCTCGGCCGACATGGACTACGGGGGTGACCCAGTGTACTTTTTGATTAGGTCCTGCTGAAGTCGAACTACGTGTGCCAAGTCGTTCAGAGCCCTTACAGAGAAGGTGGCTGAAGCGAACATCCGCTTTCCAATGCGGTCCATCGTCTGAGACTCCTTGTCTGAAGGATGTACTGAGGAACTTTCCTGCGCCAGTTCCTTCTTGGTGGCAGCGGCCACCACCATGGCATCTACTAGGGCACCTTTGCTCCACGCTATCCTGTCGGGGGGCTAAGGATTTTTTTTGGTCTCCTGGGTATCAGCTCTAAAGTGTCCGGCTCCTTCCATGCCCTGGTAGTTATAAGGTCTACCAGGGGGTCGGCCGGAGAGGTCACCCAAGAGGTAGATGGGCCTGCGTCAAACGCCTCCAGAAACACAGACTCATCTGAGGAAGGCTTTTGAGCTGACCACCCCCCTCTAATGCGCAGCATCTCCATGATGTCTCCAAAGGAGACGTCCTCGGGGGGGTGACCTGAGGGAACCTTCCCCTTTCTCCAAGTGTCTTCTGTGAGGGACTCGAGGGGGAGTCCAAGTGCCTCCTTTTACACTTTAGTTTGTGAGGGACCTCCTCCGAGGGGCTGTCCGAGGAGGGCTCACCAACCAGGTCCTGTTCCTCTAGGGGAACCATCTGGGACGTAGACGCAGGCTGTCCCTGGGGCCGGATAATGGAAGACAGGCCCATCTGCGAGGGAATGGTGGCTGGATCCATAGCATGAGCCTGGGGCCTCGAATCCCTCAAAAGGACCCTCTCCACGATGTCGAAGGCCGAGGGTGAACTGCTCTCCCTGGGATCCGAGAGCAGCCCCCTCGGATCAGACGTGTGGATCGGTGCCAGAGTCGACGCGATCAGATCCGAAAAGGAAGTGCGCTCCAACTGCGTAGGAGCCGAAGACACACTAACCCCTCCGGATCCGAGGCTCGACTCACGACCCCGAGAGCTCGGATCCGAAAAAGGACCCGACAAACTCGAGAGTACAGCCGGCGAAGTAGCGATTACTATCGGCGCCGACACCCCGGCTCCAACAATAACCGGATCCGATGGCTCCGAAAATTGATAGTGGATCGGAGAAGGAGCAATGGAGGTGAAGAAGGGGGCCGAGCTCCCCCCCGCAAGAGCACTCCCATCTGCATCTGGGCCTGGAGGAAGCGACGCATCATCCAGTCCATGTCCGTGTCTGAAAGGCTCCAAGTTGATCTGGAAGAAGCCACCGAGGCTGGCCGGGTAGGCCGCCTTGACGACCTCAAAGGTGACCGGGACTCCTCCTCCGGCTCCGGAGAAAAAAGTGTGAAGAGTGAAGCCGAGAGGGGGAAGACCCGGAGGCCCTCAGGGGAGAGCAGAGCTGCTTAGCCGGCGGGGCCGAGGGGGCAGAATTGGCCCGCCGCTTGTGGCTCCTATGCCTCTCCCTGTCACGCTCCTTGTCCCTTCTATCTTTTTTCCTGGATTCCCTCTCTCCCTGGACCATAGCGGGAGTTTGAGTCCCAGCCAGGGGAGCAGGAACAGTGGGTGGAACAGCAGCAGCCACGGCTGGTGCCACAGATGGAGAGGAGGATGAAGCAAAATCCGCTGGCAAAAGACCCGCCAGGATTAGCTTGATCCTCCTGTCCTTCAAAGCCCGGGGGTTAAAAGCCACACAAATTTTGCAGGATGATGAAAGATGGGCAACCCCCAGGCACATAACGCACTGAGTGTGGCCATCGGCTGGAGACAGCTTATGGCCACACTCAGAGCATTTAGAAAATACGGCCTTTAGACCTTCAGCCATTTTAGTCACACACCCGCCTTCACACACACAGATAAGGGGAAGGGGAAACTATAACTAACAAGCTACTAACAGAAAAAATTTTACTAGGTATACTAGGGTCGGAACACACACACACACACACACACACACACACACACACACACACACACACACACACACACACACAGTTTTTGAAGAAACTGGATAATAGAACTAGAGAATAAAACCCTCTAAATCTACTCACAAACCGCCAAGAGCTCGTCACTCATGCTTCAAGAAGCCGCGGCAAACGAGATCCGAGGACTGGAGGGAGGTAGCAGGGTGTTATGGGTAAGGGGAGGAGCTAGGAGCTCGGATCTCTAGCTTGGAAAGCTGCCGGCTCGGATCAGATACCCACAGGTTGCTGATCAAATGAAGTTAACTACTTCAGATCTAAGTGTATGTTAACAGATGTAAATACATTTGTTTTAACAACATGAGTACAAAAAATGCAATTCGTACAGGAGAAAATACCTCTGGGTTTACTACCAAGATAAGTTTGTCTTGATAAAATCTTATATCGATTATTCAAACCAGATTTAAAAAAGCCTATAGTTTTGACCTTCCAGTACCAAGTGCTAAATGTTTATCAGATCATAAAATAGTCCAAAACTGGTTTTGTCCGATTTAAAAATAATAATAATAAACTTATCTTTGCACATGACAGTTTGGGGTTTTCTTTGTTAGTATAACTTCTGGCCCTTTCAAACAACATCTCTTCTTCATCTTAGTAATCTGACAGGGGTATCATGGCATGCCCATCTAATCACCTCCCACAATGAGATGGGTACAGTCCCATCCCTCTCTGATGCTCCATCAGTCACTCAAACTAACTGAATCTGGGTCACCTGGGCAGTACTCAGGGCTTTATCCTTCTACTCCACCAGAGTGGTTTACATTCTTGAACTATCTGTTAATTTTATTTTATATATGCATTTCAATATTTAATCACTTGATGTCACCAGGTTATGAATATTACTAACTAATACTACATCTGTAAGTGGTACTCAAATATCTTTGTTAAGCCAGTTTAGAAGATTGTTAGACTGTACAAATTTAACTGGACTATAAAATGTGTTATATTTATATAAACTTAACTGAACTGTAAAATTTTTTATATTTGTATAATGTTATGATGACTCCTATTCTATATGTACATTGTAATGATTGTATATGTAACCACCTTTGGAGCTTTTCTCCCCAGGCCTCCGCTGAAAATGGGCATGCATCCAGTCGGGCTATCCCAGTCAACAAATGTAAAATAAATAAATAAATTAAGCATTTATTTATTTCATAAATATTTTTTATGACAGGTGACTTAAGTTTGCTTGTCCATCAAATGCATTTATATTTATTATTGTGAGATGTATATTTCATAAAAATGTGCCTTTCTGATATTTTTCATCAAATAATTTCCCCATCTTTTTTGTATATTGGCTAAACCAGCATAGAAGAAACATAGAAGTTATGTTCTTACCATAACGTTCCATGTTAGTTGTCTTCTTCTCGCCTTCTTCTTGCTGGATGGGTTCGGAGCCGACCTCGGCTCCGACTCGGCCACTGTAAAAGCTCGAGAGTTGGTTCCACCGGCTCGAGGCTCCCCTTATATCCCACAATGCTAGGCGAGAGTTACCTCAGATCTCGTTTGTAAGCTAACCCCAGCTTATAATAGTAACAGAATTACTCTAAACAGAGTCCACCTCTAACAACAGGAAGAAAGAAGGAAGACCTACATCCTGAACCAGGAAATATGCATAACAGCATATGCCTAAGAAAGAGGTGGTAGAAAGAGAGGTCACCATCACAACTCCTCTAGGTCTGTCCAGGCCAGGGGGAAGGAGGGTGGGACGCAAGAAGCGAAGAAGACAACTAACATGGAACGTTATGGTAAGAACATAACTTCTATATGTTAAGTTGTCTATCTCGCCTTCATTCTTGCTGGATGGGACCGCGTCCCTAGCACCTTGTCCCGGGTGGCCTAACGGAACAGACTCCTGAGAACAGTGGAACCAAAGTTAGCTCTATGCCTAGAAGCTAAGTCCAACTTATAATGAGAAATGAAAGTGTGAGGAGTAGCCCAAGTAGCCGCTGCACAAATGGTGTCAATAGGCAGTCTGTCTTGGAAGGCTAAAGAAGTAGCCAAAGCTCTGGTGGAATGGGCTTTAGGTTTATTAGGCAGTTTTTGGTGTCTAATTTCATATACAAGGGAAATCAAAGATGTTAGCCATCTGGATAATGATACCTTTGAAACTGAAAGTCCCTTTCTGCTTTCCGCATAGGAGCAAACAGCTGATCAGATTTTCTGAATTGTTTCGTTCTATCCAAGTAGTACCTCAATTGACGATGAACATCCAGGCAGTGTAATTTTTGTTCAGACCTATTGGAATATTCTGGAAAAAGACAGGAGGTCAATGCTTTGATTTAGATTTGACGTCGAGACCACCTTAGGCAAAAGGACGGGTTAGTTCGTAAGGATACTCTGTCCTTATGAAACAATAGATAAGGAGGTCGACAGCTGAGTGCTTGAAGCTCTGAAACTCTTCTAGCTGAAGTAATAGCTACCAGAAAAAGAGTCTTCCATGATAGCAATTTTAAAGAACAGGAGACTGCAGGTTCGAAAGGGGGAAGAATCAAAGAAGCAAGAACTAAATTTAGGTCCCAAGGAGAAGGAGGATTTCTTATAGGAGGTCTGAGAAGAAAAACTCCTTTCAAAAAGGCTTTGCAAAGCTTGTGGGACATTAAGGCAGATTCAGAAATACCCACATGAAAGTTAGAAATAGCTGCCAATTGAACTTTAAGAGTAGAGGGAGATGAACCTGCATGGAAGAGTTCAGCTAGGAAATCAAGGACCATTTGAATGGAAGCAGTGAAAGGATCTATGTCCTTTTTTTGAGCCCAATATGTGAAGCGTTTCCACTTACTCAAATAAATCTTCCGAGTGGAAGATTTATGGGAAGCTATCAAAATATCTCGAACAGAGTGAGATAATTGAGGAAGCCTGGCTAAGGTTGGAACTGGAGGAACCAAGCAGTGAGGTTCAGAGAGGGGAGGGAGCGATGAAACTGACCCGACTGATGGATCAAAAGATCTGGAACTAGGTCCAGATTCCACGGTCGCTCCAAAAGAAAATGATGTAGAAAGGGGAACCACACCTGTCGAGGCCAGTAAGGAGCAATGAGGATCAATGAGGCCTTCTGAGCGATAGCTTTCTGTATCACTTGAGAGATTAGTGGGAAGGGGGGAAATGCATACAGAAGTCCCCGGGGCCAAACTTGGACTAGAGCGTCTCTGCTGGGTTGGCCTGGTAAAGGGAATAGAGTGAAATATTCTCTGCACTTGCTGTTTTGGGGAGTAGCAAAAAGATCGCAGCAAGGCTGACCCCACTTGAGGAAAATTTCTCTCACAACAGAGTCTTTCAGAGACCACTCGTGAGGCATGAGGATAGCTCTGCTCAACTTGTCCGCAATTTGATTGGACTTCCCGGGGATGTGCGTTGCTATCAGAAACCGCTGAGAAGAAATCGCCCATTGCCACAGTCTGAGTGCTTCTCGACACAGGGGATATGACCTGGTTCCGCCTTGTTTGTTGATGTACCACACTACAGACATATTGTCTGTCTGGATTGCAATCGTTCCCAAGGGAAGAGAGTCTTGAAGGGCTTGCAACACTAAAAGCACTGCTCTCATCTCCAGAACGTTTATGTGCAAGTGGCATTCGTTTGGTTGCCATGTGCCCTGGACCGTCCTGCCCTGATAATGCCCCCCCCACCCGATCAGGGAGGCATCCGTTGTCAGAGTAGCAACCGGAGGGTGGAACAAAGGGTCTTCCCAACAAGAGCTGAGGGGAAGACATCCACCACATGAGATGATTTTTGCACGCTTGCGTGATCATAATGGTGTGGGACATTGGAAGTTCCTGGTATGACCATTGAGTAAAGAGCATCCATTGAAGGATCCGCATGTGGAATCTGGCTAATGGAAGCAGAGGTATGGCCGCCGCCATAATTCCCAACACTTTCAGAACTAACCTGGCTTTGATTCTGTTGTTGTTGAAAAGGATTGAGACCAGTTTGTGAATGTCTGTTATTCTCTGATGTGTTAGTCTCGCAGACATTTCTACTGTGTCTAGATTTGCGCCTATGAAAGTAATAGCACGACAAGGCGACAAAACAGACTTTTCGCAATTTATTGAAATGCCCAGCTTTTGACAAATGCGAAAAGTGTAATCCCTGGCCATCAGAAGGAGATGCTTGGTGGGAGCTGTGAGGAGCCAGTCATCCAAATATGGAAACACCTGGAATCCTTGTCGTCTCAGGTGAGAAGCTACCACTGCCATGCATTTGGTAAACACCCGGGGGGCAGTGGTGAGACCAAAGGGCAGGGCCCTGAACTGAAAATGACTGGTTCCCAGCCTGAAGCGGAGGAATCTTCTGGAGCATCTGTTCATTTTTATGTGATAGTACGCATCCTGAAGGTCTATAGAGCACATCCAGTTTCCTTTGCCCAAGAGGGGAAGAATGGATTGCAGCGTGACCATCCGAAATCTTGTTTTCTTGACTGATCTGTTCAAGATACTGAGATCCAAAATTGGTCTCCAGTCCCCTGTTTTCTTTGGAACTAAAAGAACCTTGAGTAGATTCCGGATCCTTGCTGGTCTGCTGGAACTGGCTGAATTGCTTTTTGCAAGCAGTTTTGAAATTTCCAAAACCGCTAGATCCCTTTGAGCGGGTGGAACATCTGGAAGGGATTTTTTTGATTGGTTTGGAATGCGAAGAAAGGGGATAAAATAGCCTTCGGAAATGACGGACTGTACCCATTTGTCTTGAGTCAGGGATAGCCAGGCTTCTGGGTACAGTGACAGTCTTCCCCCGACTGCCTCCGAAGGTGGGCAGTCGGGCAACACCTCAGGGATGCTGAAAGGGCTTGTCAGAGAAGGCTTCCCGATTGCCCTGGTTCTGCGGACCCCCCCTGCCCCTAGGGGCGTCTACCATTGTTATTCCCGCCTCTGCCTCTGGCGGGGAAACGACTCTGTGCGTCAGGCGAAGTCCCTTGAGATTGTTTACGGAACCACATCTTTCCACCTTTCTGGCCTTTGGGGTAAGGCCTAGAAGGAGTAGAAAACGGACTCCGACGGCAGAAAGGGTCTTGCCATCAGTTTCGCACCTAGTCAAGGTTTCTTTCACTTGAGGACCAAAGAGATGATCCATCAAACGGGGAGTTAGTGAAAGACGTCTTGAAGGGGTCCGCAAAATTGCATAGCCGCATCCAGGCATGCCTACGTAAGGCCACACCTGTCCCTGCGGCTCTACTCGCTCCATCAGCCGCGTAAGAAAGAAGACGCATGGAGGAGTTGGTTATGGAGTTAAGGGTAGCCAGCTGCGTGTTCATCTTATCTTGAAAACCCACAGCTGTAGGGTCCTTTAACATTTCACTCGCTTCCTTGATCAGGTCCCTTTGAAGACGAGTAAAATGGCATAGGTAGTTCAGCGAACGCATGGTAAATGTCGCTGACGAGAACATCCGCTTCCCGTACCTGTCCATGGACCTAGATTCCTTGTTAGGTGGATGGACAGGTACTGAAGGATCAGCTAACTCCTTCTTAGTGGCAGCAGCTACCACCATAGCATCCACAGAAACTCCTTTTGTTAAGAAATGTTTGTCTGCTGGTGCCGTTATGAACTTGGAGGGTCTCCTGGGAGTGGGGTCCACTGAATCAGGAGCCGTCCATGCCTTCTTAGCAACCACCTGCATGAGGGGGTCAAAGGGGGGGGACACCCAGGAGGTGGAAGGGCGAGAGCCAAACGCCTCAAGATACACAGATTCATCCTCCGAAGGGTTGAGGGCTGGCCAATTTCCCCTCTGCTTCAGGATCTCTAGAATGTCTGCAAATGAGACATCTTCAGAAGGGGAACGGGGGGAACCCTCAGAATCATCTAAATCTGTGTCCGACGTGATGGACTCAGGTGAGTCAATGTGTTTCCTCTTACACTTCCTCTTCCGAGGGGGCTCTTCTGCCAAATCAGGAGAGGCCTCGAAGAGGATGAAATCGCCACATGGGGTTCCTGAGGAGCTGGCTCTCTGCGGTCCGGGATGAGGGAGTGAGTCGACTTGACCTGAGGCACCGTAGAGGGAGGGGCGGACGGAGCCGACTGTGGAGTAGAGCCAGGCTCTAACACACTCCGCATGACCTCGAATGCACCCCTGTCAGGCAAAGCCAGAGGTCCCCGCTCCGAGAAGCTAAGAACCCCTCGGCACCGACAGTGATGGCTCGAGGCCGATGTCGGAGCCGAACTTACCAGCGCCAAGCACCGAGAGGGAGGGGGTCGGACAGGGGCCCGATGCCACCCACCCCCTCGGAGCCGACGAGGGAAGCCCGGCGCCGAGATTCTTCCAAGGAAGAAATCGGAGCCGACGACGGAGCCGAAGACAATTGTATCGGCTCCGACGCTATCACAGTCTCGGTTCCGACGCGACCCGGCTCCGAGCTTAAGAGAGTCGAAGGAGGAATATATTGATGGACCGGGGCAGGCATCGACTGATGAGTCGGGCTCTGAAGCATCTGGGCCAGTGCCTCGGACTTAAGAAGTCGACTCACTACCCTCTGAAGGTCATGATCCGACAGCCTCGATGACCTAGAGGAGTGAGATCTTTGGCTCCGTTCAGACAGCAGGGGAGATCCTGGAGCCGAATGAACGGAGCCAAGGGATGGTGACCTGGACCTCTTCCTAGTTGTCGGCTCCGAAGGTCTGGTCGGAGCCGACACGGGAATTTCTAATACCTCGGCTCCAGCCGGAGCCGAGGGAACCACAGAAACTGTGGACTGAGACTCATCGGCTCCAGCCGGAGCCGATGTAGACATAGGTTTAGGAACCTTAGGTCTTGGCTCGGTTGTCGGAGCCGAAGACCTAGATGCCTTAGAGGGCTTCCCTGTAGATACAGAAAGGGAATCCTCTGGCTTGAGTAAGCCCCTTAAAATTTATTTATTTTTTCTTTCCTGCAGGACCCTGGGGCTGAAGCCATGGCACACAGCACAGGAGTCCTGCAGGTGCAAAGGTCCCAGACAGTAGACACAAGAAGTGTGAGCGTCTGTCAGAGACATTTTCTGACAGCACGCATCACACTTCTTGAATCCGGAGACCTTTGCTTCTTTAGACATTATTAAAGGTGTAATCACACACACACAAACACACTATTACACCCTGTCAAGTTTAAATTGTAATAAAACACTAACTAGGTTTTTTAAAATAAGAAATAACACACACACTCCACTAGGGAAGAAAAAAGGCCTGTAGGCCCAAGGGAAGAACTTAAAGTTCTTGAGGGAAAAAAACGGGAATTTTTTAGAAGGGGATAAAAATTTCTCTAAACTAAGGGAAATAAGTAAAAATATTAAAATTAAAGGGGTTTTAATAGACTAACTTACACAAGAAAAGTCACTTACCAAGAACCGGTAGAAACCAACACCTCGATAGCTGTAGCGGCAAACGAGATCTGAGGTAACTCTCGCCTAGCATTGTGGGATATAAGGGGAGCCTCGAGCCGGTGGAACCAACTCTCGAGCTTTTACAGTGGCCGAGTCGGAGCCGAGGTCGGCTCCGAACCCATCCAGCAAGAATGAAGGCGAGATAGACAACTTAACATTCCATGTTTATGGAGGAAAACCTTTAGTGGAAACTGTCATAATAACATTAGACTGATGACATATCAGACATTTGGGCACTGTGTCTTTCTGTGGAGATTTGTATTATTACAAGTGCACACATTTTCTACGTGTTCTATGCAAGATTGTGTTGAAAAATTACACATCTATGTCTGTATGCATTTGTCCTTGTCACCTATACATGTATAAATACAGACACGCAAAGACACACATACATGCATAAATACATATACATATAGTTGTAACTCAAAAGTTTTTGTGGGTTTAAAAAAAATGAGAGAGAATATACAAATGAGTGAATATTCGCTTATCTCTATCACATACGGTTGAATTAAAGTTTTATATATTGCAGATAAGTACGAGTGTACAGAAAAATGGATGTTTGAATGAAAAGGTAGCACTTGTGAGTATGTGTAAGACCGCTTTCTAGCAGTTAGTGTGTATGTATGAATGTGTTACAGTAAAGGTCAGGAAATGGGATACATTTTGTTTTGGCCACATTTAGTGTAGTGTGCGTCTTCTTTCCTTTTGTCTTATCTAGGTGTACTGTTTGGGAAATGTTTTTTAGCAACCTGTGTATGGCTGGGGTTAGGGCGTGGGTAGGATACATCAGTAAGGTATTGTGGAGGGGGGAGGTGAAGGGCTATTAAAAAACATTTCATTAACAGTACCACTATTCAGACTATGCCTGATAGGGATTTTGTAGCTTGGGTTTACCAATACAGGGCTTTTTTGGAGGGAGAGAAGCATTCAGTGTTTTGTGATAGACCCTTACAAGCATTCATTGCTTTTTGTATTCTCTCTTTTGTGTTATATCACTTGAGGTTGTCTCTTTCATGTTTTCTGCCTTTTGTGATATAACCACACACACCCATATATGTATAAATGTATATATGGTTCTATACATCCTAACTAATAACAGAAAATATCAATAGTTAAGTCAATGACTACACTCAAATGCGCTGACTGACACTGCCAAACAAATGAATGTTGATCCACTAAAAAGCATTCCAAAGATCTTGTATTGATTAATGCCTTGCAACAGAATTGCTACACTTTCAAGAACAGCAGCATTCTATTGCATACATGTGCCATGGTTGCCACATACAATGTATGTAAAATATTCTGAATGTATACAAAAAAAAAAAAAAATACTGTGTTGTAGTCAACCCACACACACACACACACACTCACACACACACACACACAAAGAAAAAAAGGCCGATGGTGACAAATAGATGGGGTTTGAATCCCACCAATGTAAGAGAGAAGAATGGTGCAGAGGGGCTATACTGCTGTGTCTCACTCCACTGCCTACCGTTAGATTTACAATCTTTTAAAGCCAAAAATATTAAATCTTATGGTCACCAGAGGTATAATCTTGAGTCGTGCCATTGAGGTCAAAGAAATTAAGGTATAAACAAGGCATGCAACGTGAACCTCTTCACAACTAAGTGAAGCTTGCCCTCAAAAAGTAAGCTGAAAATATGCACTGTTGTCCTGGTTACAGGGGTTTACACATTCACAACAAGCTCCACACTAACCAACCAAGTGAGTGAAATCTTTGGCCTAGCTTCCTAAATTCCTTTTTCACCACTCTTGAGTTTCAGTGCCATCCAGTGTTAATTTACCTACAGTAACCACATTTTCAATAAACTTCTACATTCATTCACACACACACATGCACACACATTAACTTCCATTAAAAGCTGCAAAATTCTCCAGCACTACAGCCATCTATCCAATCTCATGGTAACAAACTGTCACCACCCCTCACTACCAGGCTAGGGACCTTTAAGTTACTCTTATTTTGTTAACAGGCAAAATAATAAACACAAACAACAGCATGCGGAGCAGTTTGGCCAACTGAGCTGGATCCCATTAGCTTTGTCACTATTTATCTTTTAAAACACTTCTTATAAAATAATAGAGAACCAAAAACAAACATTTTAAAAGTGATTAAGAAAAAATACTTTACTTAAAAATGAGTTACGCACTTTAGTTTTCATGCAAATATAAACAAAGAGAAAACCTCACACAGAAACAAACAGTACAGACTACAAGAAAGGGAAAAATCTCCTTTATCTTTACAAGACCTGGTACCTCGGCATTTGAAGGCGAAATGCCGAGGTACCAGGTCTTGTAAAGATAAAGGAGATTATTGCTGTAAAGTATCGGCTGTTTGGTGTGTTATTTTTTCATTATTTTTCCTTTGCATCGTTTGGTTATATACAAGAAAGGGAAAACCTGTTTCCTTTTTATCATTTTCTCTAGCTATTCTTAGCTGTCAGAATTATGGGATCTTAACAAAACCTGACTGAATTTCCAGGCAGAGACAAAACCGCAGAGGAAAAACCCACAAGTTTCAAACTCCAGGTTAACATTTTTTCTCAATAGTTCTCTTCAACTTTGGTTTATATTTTTGCAAGAAAGAAGTGGAGTTATCATAATGATTAAGGTCTTAACTTCACAGATGCAAGGTACACAGTTTTATAACTTCTGGTTATTGGCTAGGCTTGTAATAAATAGTCAGAAGACCGATAGCCTGGTAATTAATACATGAGCTATGAGAGTGTCATATTTACATGTCAATGACCCATCTACTTGCTCTAGGCTTGCAATCTCCTTAAATTGTCTACTAAATGTACTTTTATAGCTCTTGGCTTCATCAGCATGGCAACAGCCACTGATCTTAAAATTACATTTTCACATCCGTTGTGATTCCAGCAAAAGGCAGTTACATTCTTTAGTTACAAATTCAAGGTATATATTTTTTTTACATTCAAAGGAAATGGTCAAAAGTTCATACATCTGTTCCTGCCATAGAAAAGGACACACTTTGTAGATTAAACCACCTATTTTTAATTGACCTACTGTATGCTGTACAACACTTAAGTGTCTCTCAAATTTCTGTCACATTCCAATTGAGGAAACAGTAGCATGCACACAAAAAATGATGTCAAAGACTGCTTTCAAATGTATAATTAGGTTTACTTCTGTCTACTTTGGAAATATTTGACTAATATTTGTGTGTCTTACAGTGTAGGAAATCTTCTGCAAAGTTTTGCAGTTACAGCAAAATCAAAGAACACTGACAGGAAGTTTCTGCTCCCTCGTCACTGCTGAGTGATCTGAGAGTTACTATATTTAAGGATATGGAGCATGTGGGGATATAAACCCCCCCCCCCCGTAAAATCATTGTTCTTGTACTTTATTTTGTTTTTGATGGCTTGGGAGTCAATGTAGTGGAAAGAAGTCTGAAGAAAGTCACTTTTGCTGGAATTACATGATAAACACAGACCCACTATATATTTATTTAACATGTGTTGACCAGGAGAGTCCG
The DNA here is from genome assembly GCF_019279795.1 of Protopterus annectens. Lineage (NCBI taxonomy): Eukaryota > Metazoa > Chordata > Ceratodontiformes > Protopteridae > Protopterus > Protopterus annectens. Next base: position 355,048,426 of record NC_056742.1, read on the forward strand.
ACTAGGACCGAGCCTATTTTCAGCAGAGGACCAGAAAGAAATGATCCAGATACATGTATTTGGAATGTGGGAGGAAACTGGAGTACCCAGAGTAACCCCACACGAATGCAGGGAGGACATGCAGAAACCGCACAGATGGCACCCCAGCCGAGAATCAAACTGGAGAACCTCTTGCTGTGAGGTGACAATGTTAACCACTGCACCAGTGCATCGTGTGTGTATGTATACACAGGTGTAGATATATCTATTTATATACACACACACACACATATATATATATATATATATATATATATATACACACATACGTGTCTGTGCGCGCGTGTATAAAGAAATATATGTGTGTGTATATGAGAGATACACACATGTAATGTGGATGAGAAACAGATGGTCAGACATTTAGTCAGTCAAACATGTAATAGCAGCAGAAGTAACTGAATAGTCATTTACATGAGCGCCAAATGCTGGTATTATTTTATGGGAGATCTTGGTACAGTGGGGAATGTGAATTTGCCCCTCCCCAGCTGCTGTGCAACCTCAGAGTTAGTATATATGTGTAGCAAGGAGTGTGGGGGTGCTGTGGGTGCTTGTCCCTACAAAATACACTTTATAACTTTTCCAAGTTATTTTTAGTAACCAAGTTTCAATCTTCATAGACTGATTTTTGGTCAGAGATTTCATTTGTTTTTTTCAAACACAGAAAGGTAACAGTGTGGTAATAAAAGCTTCCTTAAAATCTTGAACAAAGCAAAGTACAATTACAAGGAATATTTTTAGTAAGTTGACATTAAGTGCTTTAATCCTACACAGCTAGGACTTCATCAGAACACATCATACAATTTTCTTTCCTTATATAGTACCAGGAAGCCAGTAGAATCAGTTAATCAATTTGTCTACTAACATTTTCTTAGAGTTACAAGCACAATTAAGAATATTCCTAAATAACAATACAGTCCTAAAAAACAATTTTATAAAATATAAAAATTACATAAAAATTAAACATACACAAATGTAAACATTAAACATTTATACTCTTAAAAGCAATTAAATTCAAGAAAGCTTAAATATCAAGCAACATTTCATGTATAGTAGATGCATCTTTGAGGATTTATATTACATTTTATAATTTAGCTGACTGGAACTTTAAAACTGGTTGTACTGAAATATAATTATTTAAACCAATTGCAAGAAAACATATTCAGTCTGAAATGCCATAACAACTATCTATATTCCAACATATTTTGCCAGTCCCCACACCAAGGGATTGAAATCTACCTGTTCCAAAATACCAAACTTAAAATCATTGTGAGAAAATCAGGCAAGGTATGTTTATACAGAATGTTAATATATTTGTTCTCAATGCTATAAACATGCTCAAACAAACCCTTCTTCAACTCTCTGTTTTTCCAACAAAGAAACTTACAGATTCCTTACACACTGCTAGGTATATGATAACTTTGCTTCCACAATTTCCTTTTTTAAAAACACCCTTGATTTTAAGGTGTTACCAAATATAATGCTATCTTCTTTTTAATGTATGAACATTGGCTACACCCCCCACTCACACATTTGTTGTTCCTTGTCTATCTTTTGTCCTCTGGTGTAGGTTCTGCTCATATAAACTTTTTAAGTTCTAGCCAGACTTGGAAACAAACGTAGGGTAGAAAGCAACCACTTCCAAAATGTTAGGATTAACCTCAATATATTCCAGTTCCTGGAAATAATTTATTTGATTCTTGGTGTGTCATAATTATACTCCACCAGCTTTTTACTCAGAAAGTGAACAAAACGGTTCCAGACCATTCAAGGGCAGCAACTCAACCAACTGCAGTACCTAATATTGACTTTAACCCCAGTAGGGGAGAATGAAGTAATAATCCTTTTAATGTTCATGATGTCAAGGATTTCAAGAGACAAACAGATTCCTTTGAAGGAGGTGATGTGTGTCAAAGTGTGCCTCCTAAAGCGTTGTTTAATAACTGTGGACAGTTGTATAGGGATTCATTAAAAGATGGTATTTTCACCCTTTCAAGCTTTTTTAAAAGTTACAGAGCCAGCCAAGGAGATAGATTTAGTAAAGAAAAAAAAAAGTCTTTTCAACCCTCCTTTATACCCAGTTTTGCAAACATTTGAATCCATTTGTACGATGGATTTATACAGGTTGAAGAGTGACAAGAAACTTAAAATTGTATATAATTTGACAAAAAAAGGAAAGGGAGACACTAGTACAAAACCAGGTAAGGGTGGGTGAACTGTACTATTTGATTCTATTGGATTACTCATGCCATGTTACAAATTCTTCATGACAACAGTATATATACAGCAAAATCTACAAATGAAATTAACATAGCGTAACACAGAATCAATACATTTTTGGAAGATATACTCATTGAGGAAAGAATATTGTCGTCAACATATAACTTCCACAAAGTTAAGAAGCCTTTTGGCCCCTCAAATTTTTGGACTCCAAAGATCCACAAAATCACTATGGTCACATTTTAGACTTATTGTTGCAGCCGATGGATCCCAAACTCATCTATATACACACACATATACATATATATATCACATGCATACATAGATATGTCTTTAAAGTGTATTACTCTTTTAAAAACTCATATGGTAAAGGACTCTTGGGACTTTCTTGGGAGACTAAACCTGGACTTAGCAAACTCTGTAGGCTTCCTTACTATTGATGTAGTCGATTTATTTTCTTCCATCCATTTAGAAGGTTTAACCTTTTTTCATGATGGCTTTTTAACCTTTAAAGTGTTAAGCACTCAACAAGTGAATCTAATTATGGAACTGGCCTAAATGGTCCTACATAACTTCTTGTTTTTTTCAAAGGGGAACTCTTTTGTCAAACCAGAGGTGTTGCGAGAGGGGCTGCATGTGCACCCCATTTACGCTTAGTATTGTTAGAGTGGAAGAACTTGTTTATCTTTGGATAGGAATATTCACAGTATACAAGTTTATATTTGTGATTTTTGGATGCTATATTTATCCTATGGAATGGCCCTGAGGGACGCATTGTTAATTTTATTGAATACTTGAACAGCACTACCTCCTTCTTGATGTTTACCTGCCATTACAGCAAGAGTATAACTAACTGCTTAGACACCACCACAGAACTGACTAAAGGGATTTTTAAATCTAAAATATTTAGGAAACCTACATTTAGCAATTCTTACTTCAGACTTACTAGTCCACATGATATGGCAGAGGCATTTCGCAGACCAAGTCCACCCTTTTTCACAGGAAAAGAAGTTTAGTTAATGGCAAGTGTATTCAAGTGGTTGGATGATATCACAAAAGGAAGATTTAAGACTTTAAAGTTAGCAGACAAATTGCTTAACTGGTTCTACTGACTTTCTGGATACTCTATAAGGAAAGACAAAATCATCTGATGTATTCTGATGAAGTCCTAGTTATACAGGACAAACTGCTTAATCTCTACTTATTAAAAATATTCCTTGGAGTTGTATTCTGCTATGGTCAAGATTTTAAGGAAGCTTCTGTAGATCATGTGTATGTACCTTTAAGAAGCATTTCCAGATGTAACACATGCATACAAATACTGGGCACATGCAGGCAGCAGTGCCATTTTGAGACAACAGTCAAGAGTATTAACATGTATGAGGGTTGTACTCAGTCTGTTTGTAAGTTTATTTAAGTTTAAGTTACAAAGCCTCATTTCTGATGTTTTTGTGTGTAATAAAGCTGCTTGAACAGAACCCACAAATGTTTGTCTGTTTTATCCTGACAAGACGAGTGACATGGTGTCAAAATCGGGATTGAGAGAGCAACTTCTTCGAGCCATGAGGTGCAGAGTTGAAGGTGAAAGCAGACTAAGCAGGTTGAGTGCTCAGAACTACCTTTGGCTTGCATAACAGGCATGTTTAAAGTTAAACAGGCACAAGAAAAGTATAATGAGCATAATAAGAGATTAAAAGGGCATAACTAGTACAATAAAAGGGCAAATTGAGCTTAAAAAGCAAGACGACTGCATGTTTTTTAGTAAAAGACTGTGTTTGGGCAGAAACTACTATTTTGCATTGACCAAAGTTATTCAAAGCATAACTAGAATTGTTTGAAGTATCTCAGAGTGCGCAAAGTGTTTGCGGGGTGTGTGCTTTATTACGGTGCAGTTATTTCAGTTTACTGTGTGCAAAGTACAGTTATTTTGCAAAGTGCAGTTCAAAGTACAGACATTTCAAAATGCTTCTTGTGCTGTGTGCATTTATTCACAGAAAGCCACCATTTCAGTGTGTTTCTTACACCGTGCAGTTATTTCGCAAAATACAGCCATTTTGAAAGGTTCTCGTGTTATGTACAGTTTATTTGAAAAGTGCATTCATTTTGAGGTGTTTCTTACTCTGAGCTTCTACTGCTGTGTACAGTTTATTTGCAAAGTACAATCATTTTGAAGCATTTCTCACACTGATAAAGAGTGGCTTCATAAAGAACAGAGATTTCAAAGTGTTCTTGTGCTACAGAGACTTATTTGGCAAAGTGTAGTTATTTCAAAGAGTTTGTTGTGCTATTGGGCATAATTACAAGTTCTGGCATATTTATGTGTGCATGTTTGTACAGGATTTCAAGCACCTTCACTACTGTGTGTTGATATGGCAGAGGCATTTCGCAGACCAAGTCCACTCGTGTTTGATCATAATATAGCAGAGAATTGGACAGTATTAGAGCAGGAATACGATATTTTCATACAAGCAGCTTTTTCTGACAAAGATGCATGTACGAGGGAATTCATTTTGCTTAACTTAGCTGGGTCAGAAGCCACTAAAAGCGTTCATTTATGTATGCACCATAAGTATATGCAGGGGAGGGGGGAAACCATCAGATTGTGGTACCGGCTAAATCAAGGGAAGGCCCTCAGTGCTTAAAACATAAATTTAGAGATATGTGCAACCCCCAGACAAATGTTACATTACAGAGGCACTTGTTTTATACAAGAGACCAAAAGCCAGGTGAAACATTTGCAGCTCATATCACTGACTTGAGAAACAAAGCTAAAACATGCAGGTTTGGTGACTTGAAAAATGAGTTAATAAAGGACAGGCTTGTGTGTGGTGTTAATAGTGCTGCAGTGAGAAAGATTTTGCTTCATGACAGTGATTTAGCATTAAGCAAAGCCATAGAGATTTGTCGAATCCATCAGCTCACAGAAAGGCACACAAGTATGCTTACAAGTGATAACAGCATAGTTTCAGCAGCCTCTAGATCAAACGTAGACAGTCTGCAACACGTGACAGGCAGAAACAGCCATAAGCACATGGCAGCAGCAACCCCTGTGGCTGTGGCAGGGGAAAACCCATAGCTTTCTAGCAAGTTCCAAGACTAGCTCAGTAAAAAGGGCATGTTCAGTACAGTACAAGACTGAGTCAGCAAAACCCAAGTCAAGTCTTATTGTTAAATGTCGTAATTGTGGAGCCAGCCAAGAGTCTAAATGAGAGAAGTGCTTAGCATTTGGTCAGCAATGCCAGAAGTGTAAAAAATGGAATCATTTTCAAAAGTTTTATAAATCAAGCAAGCTTCACTCAGTTAATAAGAAAGGTCACTCAAAAAAGCAAGTTGATCACATATAGCTGCAACCCTACTTTCTATGTAGATGGTGTATCAGTGGTCAGTGAAAAGGTTAATGCAGTAGATTTATTGGCAAAGAATGAAGTATTCTATACTGTCCTAATCAATGGTAAACCCACAGAGGTCAAAGTGGACATTGGTTCAAAGTGCAATGTAATGTCAGTAGAAACATTTACTAAAGTGAGAGCTGGTGAGCAAGTTAATTTAGTCAATTGTGCTAAGCTTGTTGCTTATGGAGGTGAAGAGATTCAAACCAAAGACACAGTACTGCATTTGTGTTATTCGGCTGGGAACCGTTACAGCTTGCAATTTTATGCAGTCTGAAGACCTGTGCAGTCATTATTAGGTCTCAGAGACAGTCTGAGAATTAAACTGCTTTCTTTTACCAAAGTACATCATGTAAGCACATGTCCCAGTTCTAACTTCAGTGACACTATTTTCTCAGAGTATGCTGATGTTTTCAATGAAAAAATAGGCAAACTTCCAGTTGTGCACTCCATGAAAGTAGACCCAGAGGTCAGTCCAGTGGTCAGACCAGCAAGAAGACTTCATATAGCTTTGCAGGACAAAGTCAAGGTCCAATTAGACAAATTGGTGCCACAAGGTGTGATTTGTCCAGTCCCAGAAACAACTGAGTGGGTGTCTTCTATCGTAGCTGCTCATAAAAAAAATTCAGATGAAATCAGAATATGCATTGACCCAAAGGACTTGAACAAGGTATTAAAAAGACATCACGCTATGCGTACAGTCAAGGAGATTGCAACCATCATGCCAAATGCCACTGTTTTTCTGTCTTAGATGCAAAGAGTTCATTTTGGCAAGTAATACTAGATTGCAAATCTTTACTACTGATTACATTCAGTACCCCATTTGGTATATACAGATTCCTCAGGATGCCTTTTGGAATAAATTCTGCCAAAGAAGTCTTTCAGAGTGCAATGGCACAGATTCTTTCAGGCTACCCATGTGCAATAATAGCTGATGATTTACTAGTTGGAGGTAATGGTGAAGCAGATCATGACAGTAACCTCAGGAAAGTTCTGGACAGAGCGAGTGAAGTGAATTTAAAGCTCAATCCTCTGAAATGCAAATTCAAACTACCAGAAGTTACTTATGTAGGTCATTTATTTACCAGTACAGGCTTACAACCAAGATCCTTCCAAGCAAGTGGCCGCTCTGTAGATGCTAGCTCCAGGACAATGTCCAAGCCTTAGTGTTTTCTTTGTATGGTTAACTATTTGAGTAAGTTTATCCCAGACTTTAATGAGTTATCAGCACCTTTAAGAGGGCTGACATGCAAAAATGTTGCATAGTCATGCTTAGAACAACACCAGAGAGTATTTGATAACCTCAAACAGCAACTTGCCAACCCACCTATGTTAAGACACTATGATATCCACAAATCAGTAGTTCTTTTGCTGCAGTTACTCTTCAAGAGGGCAGACCTATTGCCTGTGCATCTAGAACTCTTACCTAAAGTGAGATGCAGTACACTCAAATTGAGAAGGAACCTTTGGCAATTGTGTTCACATGTTTGAAAGCTCCATTATTATATTTACAGCTGAGCAATCCAGACAGAAACTGACCATCAACCTCTAGTTATTATTTTAAAGCCTATGCATTCCGCTCCAGCAATACTACAAAAAATGATGCTTAAATTGCAAAAGTACAATTTCAAAATGGTCTATACAAGAGATAAACTTCATCTGGCTGATACCTTATCCAGATCACCCAAAAATACTATGGAACAGCTTGATGTAGAGAATTTTGACTTTGATGCCATGGAAGTGCATGATTTTTCTACCACGTGATTTGATGAGCTGAGAGATCATACAAAGACTTTTCCAATTTTGCAAAAGCTCAACCACTTCATCAACTTAGGATGCCCATTTAAACAATCCTGTGTACCGCCAGAAGTACAACCTTAATTTCCATACAGAGATGAGATGCTGATGGAAAATGGTATTATTTTCAAAGGTCCAAAAGTTGTTGTTTCTACTTCCTTACAATGAGAATACATTCAGATTTTACATTGTGGCTATCCAGGTTCCGATTCTACCAAAAGAAGGGTGCGAGGACTAGTACTTTGTCTTTCTCTAGTGAAAGACATCGATAAAGTGTTTTCTTCTTGTTCAGTGTGCAACACTAGTAATCCGCATTTGCAAAAAGACCCACTTCATCTAAGCCAAATTCCTGAACTACCTTGGTTAACAGTAGCAACTAACATATTTGAGTGGAACCAGTCAACATTACTTAGTGTTAGTAGACTCTTATTCGAACTGGTTTGAGAGTGATTTGCTACCTAACCTAATGTCCAGTGCTATTATTAAGATGAAACGTCATTTCTCAGTCCATGATAGTCCACACAAAAGTTATTTCTGACAACGGTTCTCAGTTTACCGGTCAACTGTTTCAGAGATTTGCTAAAGAGTGGGACTTTATCCAGGTTTCTAGCAGTCCTGAATATCCTCAGCAAAATGGCCTTGCTGAACGTGCAATACAAAGTGCAAGGCAATTTCTGGGGAGGTCAAAGCGTGACAATACCAATATCTTCTTAAATTTACTTAATTTCAGAAATATACCCTGTGACAACCAACTAAGCTCACCTGCTCAGAGACGTCTATCTAGGCAAACCAGAACAACCTTGCCTATCAGTTCTAGTTTGATGGTCCCAAATGCTAAAAAAAAACAACAGAGCAATCAAAGCCTAACTTTTTAAGAAGCGTTTGTTTCAGAAGTCCAGCTATGATAAAACAAGCAGATTTCTTCGTCCGTTAACTCATTTCCCCCAATGGAGCTCAGGAAGTTTGCAATGTAACTTCCAATTAGTGGAGCCTGAGCCTTTTGACAAAATCAAATTGTGTCCTCACACTTCAAGCAAATGTTCACATCTCTGGAACCATAGGAATTATCAAAGTATACATGTCAAACTCTTTAGCACAAGCTATTTTTATAGTGATAGTATTCTTTAGGTTCTAGGTCTTAAACTGAATTTTTTAAGTCACAATAAACACAGTAACTATTACATTTGTAATATTTTGTAAACAACTTACAATATCTCAGCAACCACTCAAGTTACGCACATACTGTCAACAGCATTTTATTCATCTAGCTGAGAGCTTTCATATTAGGCTAAGGAGTTCTGTCTGCATTACTTGATTATTGAGATACTTAGAACAATGTAAAAATGATCTATACAAATTAATATCATAAAAAACAATAGTTAATATCTGTTTTGCAGCACTAGACAGTAGTCAGATATTAATGCAGATGAGTTTGCTATTGTGTAAGCTTTAAGATGAAATTTTTTAAAACCTTGTACATAGCATGGTTTTGGAATTATTGATGCAAATATGAACAAGCAATATCTGATGCCTAGAGGAGTCAGTAGGAGTTAACTGCAAATGCACCTGGCGGTGTCACTCGGATGTAATATGTTAAAAGCAGGAGAGACAACGAGGATGCAAATGGCGAAAGGCTTTGATTGAATTGTTCAAGTGAGAGGTATATATACCAAGCCAAGATCCTATTTAGTGGAATCTGAGGGTATAGAGTACAGGAGAAACTGCACACATCGTCTTCCTGTATCAGAAGCAATATTGCAGCATTGCACCTGTGATACAGACTCTAGATCTCACAGCAACCCAGAAAATGTTTGCACCAAAGAATGTGTCACAATATCCATTCCCATTCCTGATGGCACAGATGTTCCCAAAGTTGAACATTCCTTGAAGACAGTGCCCATTGCTAGATCCCATTCTGACTTTTTTGTTACACGATCAGGTAGTACTTCCAGACCTAGTATAAAATACACAGCAGTCTGGACAAAATTGTTTTATATGTGTCTAACTCTGTATAACTACATGTCAAATAACTAGTTCTGTATAACTGTGTGTCATTGAATACTGTCACTTCATATAAGGACTATTTCTTAAAGAGGGAGGATGTAGATCAGAGTGTGTGTATGCACCTTTAAGAAGCATTTTCAGATGTAGCACGTGCGTATAAATACTGAGCATGTGCAGGCAGCAGTGTCATTTTGAGAGAACAGCCATAGTGTTAACATGTATGAGCGTAGTAGTCAGTCTGTTTGTAAGTTTATTTAAGTTTAAAGTTAAAAAGCCTCATTTCTGATGTGTTTGTGTGTAATAAAGCTGCTTGAATGGAACCTATAAATGTTAGTCTGTTTTATCCTGACCAGACGAGTGACAGCCTCACCACACTGTCACCTTTCTGTGTTTATTGGTATTGGCTGGTGGCACAAGATTCATTATTTGGTAGGTTTTTCAATTATATGTAATACATTAGTGGTCAAAATATGCAGTTGTTGAATGTGCTGGAAAGTTGCATGTAAGACTTTGCAAGTCATCAAATTATTGTGACATCAACAGTAAACTTGTCAAAAGGAATGACTTTCATAATGTACTAGGAATCTAAATATAGTTGTAATATCCTGAAGTTAACATTAAAAGTGCAGACTGGGTTTCACTTTGGTCATAGATGTACAACGTGGATGAAGCAGCTATAGTTAAAAAAGGGGTGTACTCCTTCCCAGATAAATATTAGATTGGTGCCTTTTCAGTGTCTGAAAAAGCCCAAGAGTAATGAACATAGTGTGATGAGCAAATTACAATTATACAGGCATTAGTACTGTAATGTCATTATTTGTGGCAATTTGATTGACACCGTAATTGCTGACTGAAAGAGCACAATAATGATTAAAAATATCACCCATGTTTTCTGGCTCAAAACTAATGTACATGTATTTGCTTGAGACAGATCAGACGTATGCTTTGAACAGGTGCAGGTTTCTTTTCTGCTTTAAGTACTTTGTATGTTTTGCACAAATGGTTGCCACAGAGAGAGTATACATTTTCATTTGGTTTGATTGCTTACATACATTTGACTGGCTGTGGTACGTGGAATGTCTCTATTGTTTGTATCTTTGACAGCCTGTACACATATACAAACACAAAATGAATGCATGCATATGTACATTTATGTTTGTGTATGCATTTGTATACGCTCATATATATGGAAGTACAACAAATGATCGACAGTCAAAATATTGATAGCAAAATATCTAAACTTTATCTAAACCAAAAAATGTCTAGACTGCAAAACATCTAAACACCAAACACTGGCAAAAGTAGAAAGTTATACTAAAAGAATTTAATTTGGGATGGGAAGAGGCCAAGAGTCAAGTAGGATAAGCCGATTCTCCCAACAGAACAAGCAGGTTTAGGATTACCTGATATGAAGGGATATTATAGAGCCAAAAAGTTAAAACTCTTATACACATCACAAACAGAAAGCTACAATTCAAAGTGGAAAGGGACTCAAGAAATAAGGAAAGAATGGGATTTGGGATGCAGATCCTTAAGAAGAATAACAACAATTGTACCGGATATTACATTCATAAAGTAGCAGAAAACATACCAAGAACTAAGCTAATATGGAAATGGAGAAAGTAGATTCTGCCAATAGGGAGGACTGCAATTAGGGGCACAAAAAATAGACAAGAGGGGTTGTGGAATTTACTGCAGGAAAATGGCAGAGGAACTGAGATACTGAGATCCAATAATTAGAGAAAGAAAGGTAACAGAATAGGAAGAGGCCAAGAAGACATTTGGATTGCAGGCTAGTGATTGCCTTCCCTACCACTGATATCAGAGTGTAAACAAAGAGAAAGGGATGGGGGAATCCTAAATGAAAGACCTGTACTGGTTGAGTTTAATTGAATCGAGAACAGAAGCTGCTGTTAAAAAGGGATAATTAGCACAGAATATACAATATTGCACGGTAACTATAGGAATCGATCAGAAGAGGTCAGAAAAGATTAGGAAGAAAGATTAGCTATGCAATTCACAAAGAAATAATGGGAGGACATATGTATAGCTCCCAAATATGCAACAAGTCGAGAAGATTTAAGACTTCTGCCAGGAAGTGTTTGCATAGATACTTTTATACCCCAAGCAGACTCCAATTAATTTTCTCTCAAGTAGACAGTAAATGTTGGAGGTGCAATGGAGAAGAAACTGGTAACTGGGAACATATGTTCTGGGAGTGTAATAAGTTATTACACTTGAATCCGAACAAAGGACCAGGCAGGGGTGTCCTCTTTCCCCTTTGTTATTTAATATAGATTTAGAGCCATTTGACTGAAAGCTTAACCACACATCCAATAAAAATTTCAGATTGTGCGCCAACAACAACTAAGATAAAAATGCAGGGTAATGAAGTAAAAATGAGACACTAGCACTTCCCATTAACCTGTTAAAAAAGAGAAGAATGGGTAGGGGAAATTATTTGAGAACTATTAGGGAAGATAGAAATGTCTTCAGAAGTTATAACTAATGGGTGGGATAAAATGAATGTGGAGTTTAAAAGTAGGGTAGAAATAAAAAAATGATATTTGGTTAAGAAGTAAGAATTATTTAGAGGGTCTGGCAAAGGTTAAAGTATTGCAGAATAAGGGGAATCTCAGAGAACAAGAGCAGGCATAACTGCAGAGTGCTAAAGACAAAAATAAGGGATTACCTGGATAATGTGCATGAGTTTAAAAAGGCTGCTGTTAAGCAACTCATTCTGATAATAATTCCAGAGCACAAAAACTTTTAGCATAATGACTTGGGCAACAGAAAGTATAAAGGGTTGCTGCCAAACTTATGGAGCCTATAACAAGAAAAATAATCACAGATCCTGTAACATATACAAACACAAAATGAATGCATGCATATGTATATTTACGTTTGTGTATGCATTTGTATACGCTCATATATATGGAAGTACATAGGAAAATTTGTATATAAAGCACAGGAATGTAGAAATCAAGGAAAAAAGTACAAAAGGAAATATTTATGGACGACTTAAGTATGCCAAGGTTAGAGAAAGATGAGGCTCAACAAATAACAGTGAAGACAGGAAGAGATGAGATAAAAATGTGATGTACAATCAATCTGCAAGAAAATCTCCACGAATAGATGGTATTACTGTGGAAGTCTGGAAGCAAGGAGTGAAGAAAGAGATAAAGACCTAAAAGGTTTTGTATAGTATTTTAAATGGAGGGAGAAGCACCAACATCCTGGAAGAAAGTTGTGGTGGCTGTACTACCTAAAGATAGAACCATCTGATCCAGCTTCATATAGACCCATTTCAATTTTAAATCATGATTATAAAGTGTTTATGTCTAAAATGGCTAAAAGAATGGCAAACAGCTGCCAGTGACAAACTTCACAACACCCACGCAGACGGGATCTGGAAGTTCGACTGCAGAATCCTACACTAAGGCACTGTACGAGCACGTCCACTCGTGCATGAATTGTGCCATCCCAAATAGAACCAAGATGCTCTTCTCCAAAAAAAGGAAGCCAATCTGGTGGTCCCCTGCTATAAGCAAACTATACAACAGAAGGAAGAAACTGTTGCAGAAAAGAGGAAAATCCCAGGATGCAAAAAACTCCCTCACCAGCCTCAGTAAGAAGCTGAGATCCCTCATAAAATCCTCAAAAGCTAGTTACGAAAATAAACCAAAGATTCCAAAGACAGCCACAAGACATTCTATAGTTATGTCAAGAATCTAAATGACAATGCTCAGATCTGCTCTGAGCTACAACAGAATGGCATTAAATATACTGATCCCAAGGATATTCCCAATATCCTGGCAGATCGATTTAGTGCCAACTTCACCCCCCTCTCATCCCCTAACGGGCCCATCTCAATACCAAAAGATTGCCAAATTACGATAATCACGGCCACACAGGTAGAAACCGCACTCTTCAAAGCTAAGAATACAGCATCCATGGGACCAGATGACATTCCAGGCTGTGTACTACATGAACTACAAAATGAACTGGCACCTAACCTAAGTGTCATGTTTAATCATAGCCTCACCTCAGGCTTTGTGTCCACTGAGTGGCACACAGCTACAGTTATCCCGCTCCACAAGGGAGGATCCGCCTTGGATCCCGGGAACTACCATCCCATCAGTCTGACAAGCCTGATCTGCAAGGGCATGGAACGCATTAAAATGGAACTTATAAACAAAGACATTGGCAACCTTCAAACACTGGACCCCACCCAGTTTGGGTTTATGAAGGGCCGATCCTGTCTCCTGAATATGACTGACTTCTTTGAATCAGTCTCGAGAGCTGCGGACGAGGGTAAGGCAGTCCACACAGCCTATCTGGACCACGCCAAGGCCTTCGACACCATCCCCCACTCAGGAATCATAGATAAACTTACTAAGCTGGGCATAAATCCCTACGTCACTCAATGGGTCGCCAACTGGCTTACTGACAGAACCCAGACTGTAAAAGTAGCCGACTCCAAATCCAGGTCCAGACAAGTGACAAGTGGAGTACCTCAAGGTTCAGTCCTGGGACCACTCTTCTTTGGCATCTACTTCTCTGAAGTACAGGCCAACACTAAGGGACTCTGGCTAACAAAGTTCACAGATGACTGCAAACTGGGAGCCATTATTGAATCCCCAAATGATGTGGATATTCTACAAAAGAGCCTTACAGAAACAGATGCCTGGTGCCAGAGCCATAGGCTCAAGCTTAATGCCAAGAAATGTATAGTTATCCCCTTTGGAAAAAAACATGTACCATGAATTACCACATAGGTGGCAGGTCACTAAACATTGAAAGTGTGATAGAGACTTAGGGACACAGGTGGACAGTGGTCTCACTTTCGATAACCACATTGCCATAACAGTCAGGAAATCCTTCTATGTGGCACACCTCATCACTAAGGGCTTTTCATCCAGAAAAAAAGGAGGTCATTGTTCCATTGTACTCATCCCTCATTAGACCCATTATAGAGTATAATGCCCTGTTTGGTATGTACCTCACAAGACATCTGCAACAGCTGGAAAAGCCACAGAAATACCTCACTAAAAGAATCACAGGCCTAAAGCGGATGCCATACGCTGAACATCTAAAAAAAACTCCAGCTATACTCTGTGGCATATTGTCTACTCGGAGGCAATCTCTGCTTAACATACAAGGCCATGTCAAACCCTGAGCTGCTACACTTAAAGAAATCCCAATCCCTCAGAGCCACACGCTCCAGGGATCTAAACCTTGTCATCACAATGAACAAAACATGCTGGAGGGATAGGTTCTTCACCTAGAGACTCCCCATACTCTAGAATAGACTGCCCATACATGTCAAGCAGAGCGCCTCCTTGGCCCTCTTCAAAAGGAATCTTGATGATTGGATGGGAGATAGGAAATTCATCCCGGGGATCATGTTAGTCACCCTGCTAGACAGGGGTCCAGAGAAGTAAATATTGTGGGAATAAATATCCAGGGAATTGTTATGGCTAGGCTTGCATATGCCCTAGGTCCGATAGCCTAGTACCAACCTATGAACCTATAAAACTGATAGACACGGATCAATGTGGTTTTGTGGAGGGGAGGTAAACATTTGACAACATTAATAGAACAATGTTGATCCAGAGAGAAGCAGAATGTAAGAAAATACCACTGTTGTTGGTGGGTCTTGATGAAAAAGCATTTGATAGAGTAAGCTGGGATTTTATGACTAGGGCAGTGGAGGCATTTCCATTCCCTGCTACAACAATAAGGTTAATTAAGAGGGTGTATGATGTACTGGAGCCAAAACTTAAACTGGTAGGGTTCATCTCTGATAAGTTGTATCTGAATAGAGAACCAGATATATTATTAAAGAAAATAAGAGACTCAGAAGTTCAATGATATAATTGGTTTGGTAATCAAAAAAAGTTGGCTTCATTTGCAGACAATATTATTTTGTAACTGATAAAACCAAAAAAGGACACTGAAGTGTTGTAGAACATTCTGATACAGTTTCAATTTTTTTTTGGGATACAAAATTAAAGTAAACAAAATAAAGGCCACAGCTGTAAACTATGTACCCACACATGAATTGGTTCAGCAATAACTACATTTATGGGGACACAATAAATGAAGTATTTAGGAGTATGGGTTAAAAGGATACTTTTATGGCAGCTAAGAATATGTGGGAAGAGACTAAACAAAAATAATACAAAAACTGAGACACTAGAAGCTCTTGTTTATGGATGTAGCTAGCAAGATACAAACAGTGAAAATGTAGTCCCTTTAGGTTTATATACAGCTCAGGGGGGAAAAGTTGGAGACGGTAATTAATAAAGAGCTGAAAGATTTTATCTGGGAGGAGAAGAGGGCAAAGGTCAATTGGAATAAACTAATCCCTCCAATAGGACAAGGTGGTTTAGGATTACCTAATTTGAATGGATATTACAGAGCTACACAGTTAACACACAACACAAGAAAGCTGTAATTCAAAGTAGAAAGGGATGATGATTACGCAGATGGAAATTCAAGAAATAAAGAGAGAATGTGATTTTACATGCAGATTTGTTTATTATTTATTTATTTATTTATTTAGTGTTTGTTGACCAGGAAAGTCCATTTGGCCAAAAAAAACCCTTTTTCAATGGAGGCCCGGGGAGAAAAGATCCACATACAGTATTTCCAAAGTAGCAAGATGAAAAAGAAACTGAATTGACAAAGATAACGATAATAAAGCGTTATGTGACATATGCCATAACAAAACATGCTAGGATTACATGGACTAAGATGGCCTTATGCAGCCTAATAGAACACTGAAAAAAATAAATAAAAGTTAGTTTGGATGAGAGCAGGAGCATTCCCAGTTAGATAAGAGGTAGGAATGAAGTAAAGTCTTCAAGCTAGATCCTTTAAAACCAGATCCTTAAAGGATAATAATAGCAGCCCAGCCATACAGAATATTATATTCCTAAAGTAACAAATAATATTCTAAGAACTAAGCCAACATGAGAATGGAGAAAGGGGACTCTGCTAATAGAGATGACTGCAATTAGGGTTACAGAGAAAAGACCAAAGGGAAGGTGGAATCTACTGTAGAAAACTGGCAAAGGAACCAAGGTATGGGAAGCAAATAACTAGACAGGGAAAGGTAACAGAATGTTAGGAGGCCAAGAATACATTTAGACTGAAGGATAGAAGATGCCCATATCAGGGACTGATATCAGAGCACAGGCAAACAGAAATGGACAGAGGAATCATAAGTGAAAGAGCTACTCCTGTAGAGTTTATTTGAATCTAGAACAGAAGCTGATGTTAAAAAAGTGATAAGTAGGGCATATAAAATATTGCACAACAACTACATGAATCAATCAGATGAGCTAGAAACGATTGAGAAAATAGACTGGATAAGCAGTCATATAAGGAAGCAATGGGTGGACACATGTATGGTTTTCAAATATGCAACAAAGTCCAGAGATTTAGTATGTAGCAATATTTAGTATGTATTTAGTATTTAGTATGTAGCAATAACTCTGCTGGTGAAGCACTATTCTCTTGCGCCATAGCCAAATTATGGAACTCACTCCCACTCACAATTACGTCCGTACCATCATGCACCCACTTCAAAACTTTACTAAAAGCGCACCTAAAAACATGCTGGCTATGCCCTTGCAACTCCCACTCTAATATCATCCACCCCATCCAACCACTACCTTTCTTTCCACTCCACTAACTACCTTGATTATAGCAAGATCAGATGCTCATAAGCCTAGTACTTATTATACAGCAGGAACTTCTCATTGTAACATTTATTAATGTCTGTTATGTACTTCACAGATAAAGATTCTAGTTGTCTACTGATGTACTATGTTCTTCATCTATAAATATGTTGTAAGTAATTGCTATGTTAAATTGTTAATCGCTATGTAATCCAATGTAACTACTGTCTGTTTATTTTACTGTGGAGCTTTTTTCCCCGGGCCTCCGCTGAAAATGGACCTACGTCCAGTCAGACACTCCCGGTCAACAAATTTAAATAAATAAAAATAAATAAATAAATGTTTCCTTAGAAGTGCTTGCATAGGTATTTTCTTACCACAAGCAGACTCCACCAAACTTTTCCTCAGGTAGATGGCAAATATTGGAGGTGGGATGGGGAAGAACCAGGTAACTGGAAACGTACGTTTTGAAAGTGTAATTTGCTAGCAGACTAAGATTTCGCTACAGAGTACTCTCTCAGAAATATTTGGTGAGCATAAGGAAATAATTTTTTGAGCTAGGATACAGTCTCTAAGTTGCTTGGACATAGTAAAGCCTTGTTAAGTTTAATTCTGGTGGCTGCCAAAAACACAATTACTAGAAAATGGAAATCAAATTCTAAACCAGCTGTACCTGAAGTAGTGAATATTATACAGTAACTGAGGTAACACAACTTGAATCTTCAGAAAAGGGTAGGAGCACACTACACAGAAAAGAAATTGGAAACTCTGGGAACAATAAATGTAGAATAATGTTTTAGAAGAGGAGTGAGGTTTAACTGAAGGCAAAAATTGAGCAATTTATGTAATGTTGGAATTATGATAACTGATAAAAGCATATATGTGATGTTTACATTCTGCAACTGTGAACATGTTAACTTGGTTTGTTTTATTCTATATAAATCTATATTTGACTGTGTCTTAAGTGATAATTCAGTAAAGGTTTACAAAACTCAATAAAAAACATTAACCATACACAAAACCATCGACAAAATCTGACCACATACAAAACTAACGTCTTTGCTGGGGGGCATTCCCCACACTCCCTTCTAATTATATACACCGATTCCAAACAACAGTCAGAAAAGGGCATAAACACTTCCCTACTACAAGTTCAATTTTGTCAGTATTTTGTGTTTAAACATTTTGCTAGTGTTACTTTGACTGTATACAATATGCTGGTTTAGATCATTTGTAACACTCTTATATATCTATAGCTATACTGCCTGGGGTACACAGTATTGATACACCACAGCAGGATCCAGCACTAGGTGATCTAGGCAGGTGCCTATAGTTCATGCGGTGGGGTGGACAATAAAAAATAAAATTGTTTATAAATAAATCAAGTCTGAAGATTTCTGTAAACACAGCAACTCGTTAGGACCTTGTGGGAGACTTTCTGTAAGACCAAAGAGGGTTTAGGACCTCACGGGAGATTTCTGTAAAGAGCAGCACACATTAAGATAACATAAGCACAGCCTGCAGGAGATATGATTTAACAACCAAAGCCCAAGACATCAGAGCAGTAAGCAAAGGATATTTAGATAGGATATCCTGCAAAAGGAGCAGAGCACGTGCAGGACTGACAGTGCCACAACAGTGAGTACAGCAGTGTGTGTGTGTGTGTGTGTGTGTGTGTGTGTGTGTGTGTGTGTGTGTGTGTATAAAATGCCCCAGTTAGGTAAGCTATTTTTCTGTTTTGTTTTTTTGTACAGTCTATCAATGTCAGTCACAGAATTTTACAGTTGTCTTATTCAGTGTCAGTGGTACAACAGGTAGCACACTTGCCTTTGGTGCAAAAGGTTTCATATTTCTTCACACACCAGGCAGATCAACTGCTGACACTATTTTGCAGCTTAAATGGGTGGGGGGGGGGTACTGCACTTCTAAGTGTGTCCTCCTTTGGATGAGATGCCTTGCAACTATGAATCTGTTGTCTTGTTTGCCAGCCATTCCCTACTGTATATCACCAGCACACCATTTTTTTAAGTAATATAGGCAATTTTATTATTCATGGACAGCAGGCACTGAATTTGGAGATGAAGCACTGAAATGCAAAGCTGTTTGCCTTCAGCAACCTCTTTATTAGTTACAGATCTCTTTAATGCAGAATTATTCAGATGACTTTTACTTCTGCAGAGGTTGTGGATATGGATTGTTACTGGGGGATTATAATGGCAGCAGTCTGAGTGGCCTTTTATGGCTGAAAAGTTCTGAAATGGGTAACCTTATTATTGGTTCATATATCATGTTTCACTACTTACTGGAAAAATGTTCAACTTAAAATGTACTCTAACAATTGCTGCTGTATTAAACAAAGAATATAATCTAATACAATCAGGAAGGTGAATCTAAGAATATATGCATTTATGCATGGTCCTAAAAATGTGTGCAGGGGACCCACGGTTTGAAAACAGCCCAAAGGTACACTTAATTCACCACTGGCCAAATGCATTATCTATGAATGTGGGTTTCAATGCAGTTTCAAAGAATGTGCATTTCATGGGTAGAGAAGTTTACTGTTACTCATGCTACGTCTGTTTTCATTATAAGACTGTATTGTTTTGTTTAGTAAATGGCTATCAGTGTTTAGGCTGTAACATTTTAAATTAAATGCAAATATCTGTAATCACTGTAAAAATAAAGAAAATTGTATGCACACTGACTGGTTTGAACAATATTTCATCATAACTGGGGGGAGAGACAAGAGAGAGAGAGAGAGAGAGAGAGAGAAAGATGGAGGGAGGGGGAAAAATGAAACAATGGAATGGCTCCTGGGGGGTGGGGATGCAGTGGGGGCCATGATCCATTATCCTACCAAGGGCCCCATCTAACCATGATCCTGCTCTGTGATACATTCCTCTCATGAAACAGCTACCCAGACACTGACTGTGAGGAAGGGGGATCTCAAGCTTTACATTTAACTGCTGTGGCTGAATATTACACACTGGTTTTATATTACAGCATACCTCTGATGTACACTTGTTTATCATAGGTCTTTTTAGGCTTTATACAGGAATGGATACTTTCAAACACCAGGTTTCCTGATTAAAAAAAAAAAAATATATATATATATATATATATATATATATATATATATATATATATATATATATATATATATATATATAGTGTTGTGTCCTAAAGTGACTAGGAAACATCTCTTATAACCACGAGTACTACTAAGGGAATCTGGTGAAGATTTGTAACAGTTCAGTTTAATACTTCATGTATGAACCTTCCTTCAGAATCACACCACTTAACAACCACTGCTGCCTTCAGCAAAGAATGTTTCTGAAAACAATCCAACTTTCTTTAAGAGTCAGCTCTTAACACTCCAATAATTTCCTGAAAAATGAAATTTGAAAAATTAGAAGTTATGTACCTACCATAACGTTCCATGTTAGTTGTCTTCTCTCGCCTTCTTTCTTGCTGGATGGGTTCGGAGCCGATCCTCGGCTCCGACTCGGCACTTGCTTTAGCTTAGGAACTCCTTTTACCAGCTCGAGGTAACCCTATATCCCATGATGCAAGGCGGAACTACCTCAGATCTCGTTTGGTAGCTAACCTACCCTGCTAAAGAGTATCCTAACAAAATTAGGAACACTAGTTCATAATAGAAGTCCTCATATGAAGGCTCAGGAGGAAAACAACCTGATAGGAACTCTTCAAGATCTGTCCAGGCCAGGGGGAAGGAGGGAGGGACGCAAGAAAGAAGGCGAGAGAAGACAACTAACATGGAACGTTATGGTAGGTACATAACTTCTAAATGTTAAGTTGTCAATCTCGCCTTCATTCTTGCTGGATGGGACCGCGTCCCTAGCACCTGTATCCCGGGTGGCTCAATGGAACAGACTCTTGAGAACTGTGGAACCAAAACTGGCCCTATCTCTGGAGGCCAAGTCCAACTTGTAATGAGAGACAAAAGTATGAGGCGTGGCCCAAGTAGCTGCTGCACAAATGGTATCAATGGGTAGTCTATCCTGAAAGGCTGCAGAAGTGGATAGACTCTCCTGGTTGAGTGTGCTTTCGGTTTAGAAGATAGTTGTTTGCCTCTGAGAGAGTACACATAGGAAATGGTGGAAGTCAACCATCTGGATAAGGTCACTTTAGAAACTGGAAGACCTATCCTGTTTTCTGCATAGGAGACAAATAATTGGTCCGATTTCCTGAATTGTTTAGTTCTATGCAAATAGTACCTGAGCCGACGATGGACATCCAAAAAATGCAGTTTCTGTTCAGCTCTGTCGGAATAGTTTGGGAAAAAGACTGGTAGATCTATAGATTGGTTGATATTGATTTGAGACACAACTTTGGGGAGAAAGGAAGGGTTCGTTCTTAAAGATACCCTGTCCTTATGAAAAACCAAATAAGGGGAACGAATGCAGAGAGCTTGAATCTCGGAAAACCCTTCTTGCAGAAGTGACAGCCAGTAAAAATATAGTTTTCCAGGTCAATAACTTCAGAGAACATGAAGCAGACGGTTCAAAGGGAGGTAGTATCAAGGATGCCAACATTAAGTTTAGATCCCATTGCGGAGGAGGATGCTTTATAGGTGGCTTTAGGAGAAAAACTCCTCTCAGAAAGGCCTTGCATAATCTATGAGACATAATGTTATTGTCATGCAAGCCCACATGATACTTGGAAATAGCAGCCAGTTGTACTTTGACTGTAGATGACGAGGATCCTGAATGAAAAACCTCTGCCAGGAAATCTAAAACAGAATGTACAGGAGCAGTAAAAGGATCAATATTTCTGGAATTTGCCCAAATAGAAAAACGTCGCCACTTGCTAGCATAAACAGTCCTAGTGGACGACTTTAAAGAAGACACTAAGATGTCTCTGACTGAGTCAGAAATCATCTGTAGCCTGGCTAAGTGGAGCAACCAAGCAGTGAGGTTGAGAGAATGAATGGCCCGGTGCTGCTGACCCGACTGGTGGATCAAGAGATCCGGAACTGGGTCTAGATGCCAGGGCTGCACCAGAAGGTAACGATGCAGAGACGGAAACCAAATTTGTCGAGGCCAATATGGGGCAATGAGGATCAACTTGGCCCTCAAAACGGTGGCTTTCTGAATGACTTGTGGAATCAAGGGAAAAGGAGGAAAAGCGTACAGAAGTCCCCGGGGCCAATCCTGGGTTAGAGAGTCTCTCAGGGGTTGGCCTGGAAGGGGAAAGAGAGTGAAATAATCGGGGCACTTGTTGTTTAGAGGAGTAGCAAAAAGATCGCAACAAGGAGTGCCCCACTTCAGAAAAATCTGATCCACTACAGATTGAGTGAGAGACCACTCGTGAGGCATCAGAATGGATCTGCTCAGCCTGTCCGCCAATAGGTTGGACCTGCCGGGGATGTGCGTTGCTATCAGAAACCGATGAGAGGAGATCGCCCATTGCCAAAGTCTGAGAGCTTCTCGACACAACGGATAGGACCTGGTCCCGCCCTGCTTGTTGATGTACCAGACCACGGACATGTTGTCCGTTTGTACTGCAATTGTCCCCGTGGGAAGAAAGTCGTTGAGGGCTTGCAACGTTAAAAGCACTGCTCTCATCTCCAGGACATTTATGTGCAGATGGTATTCTATGGGTTGCCACGTCCCGTGGACCATCCTGCCCTGATAATGCCCCCACCCGATCAGAGAGGCATCCGTACTGACTGTGGCAACTGGAGGAGGGGGAATAAAGGGTCGGCCCTGATGAAGAAGAGGGGAAGATATCCACCAATTCAGATGAGCTCTGCATGACTGTGTGACTAAGATTTCGTGCCTCATCGGAAGACTGTGGTACGACCACTGCGTGAAAAGCATCCACTGCAGAAGGCGCATGTGGAAGCGAGCCAGTGGTAGAAGAACAATGGCCGCAGCCATAAGACCTAGAACCTTCAGAATAAATCTGGCTTTGATTTTGTTGCTCTGCAATAGAATCCGAACGAATTTTTGGATGTCCAGAATTCTTTGATCCGTTAGTTTGGCTAACATTTTGACGGTGTTTAATTCTGCGCCTATAAAGGTGATAGATTGGCAAGGCAGCAGAGAAGATTTTTCGAAATTTACTGAAATTCCCAATCTCCTGCAAAGCTGTAGAGTGTAGTCTCTGGACTGAAGAAGCTGACACTTGGTGGTGGCGGAGAGGAGCCAGTCGTCCAAGTAGGGAAACACCTGGAATCCTTGACGTCTCAGATGAGCTGTTACCACTGCCATGCATTTGGTAAACACTCTGGGGCTGAAGTGAGGCCAAAGGGCAGTGCTCTGAATTGGTAATGACTGGTCCCTAGCCGAAAGCGGAGAAACCTTCTGGAGCGTCTGTGAATCTTTATGTGATAGTACGCATCCTGAAGGTCTATAGAGCACATCCAGTTGTCCTTGCCCAGAAAGGGCAGAATGGACTGAAGCGTGACCATCCGGAATCTTGCCTTCTTGACAAATCTGTTTAGATTGCTCAGGTCTAATATTGGTCTCAATCTCCCGTCCTTTTGGGGACCAAAAGAATCTCGAGTAGACGCCGGATCCTACCTGGTCTGCCGGCACAGTCTGGACGGCTCTTTTTTCTAGGAGCTTTGAAACCTCCTGTTCTGCCAAATCCCTTTGACCGGGTGAGATGTCTGGAAGGGATTGTAGAGGTACGGGAAACCTTCAAGGGATTTTGTAACCCTCGGATATGATCGACTGTACCCACATCTCTTGTGATAGGGATTGCCAGGCTACTGGGCACAGTGAAATCCTTCCCCCGACTGCCTCCAAGGGTGGACAGTCGGGCAACACCTCAGGGATGCTGAAAGGGCTTCTCAGGAAGAGGCTCCCTGTTGCCCTGGTTCTGAGGACCCCCCCTGCTTCTAGGGCGGCGTCTATTATTGTTACCCCCTCTGCCACTAGGGGTAAACTGACAACGTGTGTCCGGTGTAGCTCCTTGGGCTTTACGGAACCACATCTTCCCCCCCTTCTGACCCTTGGGATATGGTCTAGAAGGAGCGGAAAACTGGACTCCAACGGCAGAAAGAGTTTTACCGTCCTGCTCACACCTGGTCAAGGTATCCTTCACCTGAGGTCCGAACAAAGCCGAACCATCAAAGGGGGTATTAGTGAAGGACGCCTTAAAGGGGTCCGCAAAATTACAAAGCCGCATCCAGGCTTGGCGTCTTAGAGCAACTCCTGTGCCTGCGGCCCTGCTCGCTCCATCGGCCGCATAGGATATGAGCCGCATGGAGGAGTTAGATAGGGAATTCAGGATTGCAAGCTGCGAGGCCATCTTTTCTTGAGCCCCAGCAGCAGAAGGATCCTGGACTACTTCACCCAGTTCCTTGAGGATATCTCGTTGAAGCCTGGTGAAGTGACAAAGGTAGTTCAGCGAACGCATAGCAAAGGTCGCTGAAGAAAACATCCGCTTTCCATACCTGTCCATGGTCCTAGAATCCTTGTTAGGAGGATGGACAGGTACTGAAGGATCCGCCAGTTCCTTCTTAGTGGCTGCCGCCACCACCATAGCATCCACAGAGACACCCTTGGAAAGGAACTGCTTGTCCGTAGGGGCCGTGATGAATTTGGATGGTCTCCTGGGGACAGGTTCCACAGAATCTGGAGCCGCCCACGCCTTCTGAGCCACTACCTGCATAAGTGGGTCGAAAGGCGGAGACACCCAGGAGGTGGAGGGTCGGGATCCAAAAGCCACCAGGTATACCGACTCATCCTCGGAGGGATCAATGGATGGCCAATTCCCCCTCTGTTTGAGGAGCTCAAGGATGTCTGAAAAGGAGACATCCTCAGAGGGGGATCGTGGGGAACCCTCCGACTCATCTAAGTCGGTATCCGATGTAGTAGACTCGGGGGAGTCTGTGTGTTTCCTCTTACACGTCCTCTTCCAAGGGGGTTCACCTGCTGGATCAGGAGAAACTTCGGAAGAGGAGGAAATTCCCAATGGGGAAACCTGGGGCGATGGATCCCTGGGCCTGAGAGCAAGAGGCTGGCAAGAGGCATCTACAGGCACTGATGAGGGAGGAGCTAGAGGGATGGACCGTTGACCAGGCTCAGAGGCCAGGACACTCCTCATCACCTCAAAAGCTCCCCTCCCCGGGAGACCGGAATATCCCCGCTCCGAGGAAACAGGAATTCCCGGCTCCACTGAGAGGGAAGGCTCAGAGGCCGATGTCGGCGCCGAGCTTACCAAAGCCGAAGCCCCGAGAGGGAGAGCGGGGTCGGACAAGGGTCCGATGCCACTAGCCCCCTCGGAGCCGACAAGGGAAACCCGACGACCGGATCCCTCCAAGGAAGGCCTCAAGGAGGAGATCGGAGCCGAGGACGATGGAGCCGAAGGATGTATCGGCTCCGGCGCCGAAACAGTCGCTGTCCCGAGAAGCTCCGGCTCTGAACTCTGGTGTGGAGTCGGAGGAGGAAGTTCAAGGGGTGAGGCTATAGCCGAAGTCTGTTGAGACGGGCTATGGAGCATTTGGGCCAGTGCCTGTGACTTCAACAGCCTGCTTACCACCCTCTCTAAGTCATGGTCAGACAGCCTGGAAGATCTCGAAGATCGGCTCCGATGGCTCCGCTCCGACAAAAGAGGAGACCCCGGAGCCGAGTGGATACTCAGTAACGAAGGGGACCGAGCTCTCTTTCGGGATGAAGTCATCGGAGCCGAAGTCCCCTGAACTCCAGATGGAGCCGAAGGTTTCTCGGCTCCGATACTGGATAAGGTGTCGGCTCCAGCCGGAGCCGACAAGGCCACAGTAGACAAGGTATCGGAACCAGCTGGTGCCGAACCCACTACTTTTAAAGTAGATACATCGGTTCCAGCCGGAGCCGATCTCGGCTCCGATGGAGCCAGAGCCACCGGAGGAGGCTTGGATACTGAAGCCTGAGCCTTCGGTGGCTTAGAAGGTTTCCCAGACCCTGCTTTAGAGGGAGAACCTTCTGGCTTAAGTAAGCCACGGAGGATAAGCGTATTCCTCCTTTCCTGCAGGACTCTCTGGCTAAAAGAGTGACACAAAGCACAGGAGTCCTGCAGGTGCAAAGGCCCCAGGCAATAAACACAAGAAGTGTGACCGTCTGTCAGAGACATTTTCTGACAGCACGAGTCACACTTCTTGAAGCCTGAGACCTTGCCTTCCCTAGACATATCCTAGGAGGAAGTAACACACACAAACCCCAACAAACACACAAAATTAATCCCCTAACACACAACACACAGGAAGGGATTAACCAATGGGGTTTAGGCCTAACTAAAACTTTACACTAAAAGTAATAAAAGTTTGAAAACAAGGGAATAGGGTGGGCTGTAACTCACTACAGACTATAAAAATGGATACAAGGGGAAAATAAAACCCTAACTAAGCTTTTCTCTTTTAACAAGAAAATTACTTACCTCAGCTGGCAAAGGAGACCTCTTTCGCTAAGCGGCAAACGAGATCTGAGGTAGTTCCGCCTTGCATCATGGGCTATAGGGTTGCCTCGAGCTGGTAAAAGGAGTTCCTAAGCTAAAGCAAGTGCCGAGTCGGAGCCGAGGATCGGCTCCGAACCCATCCAGCAATAATGATAGCGAGATTGACAACTTAACATTTGCCATGTACAAAGGTACGTAATTTTCTTACTTCCCCACTTTAAACGCCCCATTTACTTGTATTCTCCTGTGCTTCATGAACATTCATTAAAATTCAAATAAATATGAGAAACAAAATGAATATATTTCTGAAACATATACACTGACTAAAAAACAACTGAGGTGAAGTACAAGGTCAGGTTACCAATAATGTATAATTCAGTATAAAATTATTCTCACACTTTTTTCCTTCACAAATACGCATATCATCAGTTGGGCATCTTGACAACTACTCTGCATTATTAACAATTTGTTTGTTGTGCATTCAAATAACATTTTACAATGCATGCAATACTGCAAAAATACATTTACCAGCAGAAATTTTATTTAACTCCAACATCTTCATTTCTTAAAAAATCACCTCTTTGGTCCATATCTGCAAAAACAAAAGAGAAACACTGTATTTTTATATATTCATGCATACTGAAACTTGAAATGCCAGACTGAGTTGTAGCTAATAAAATGTTCATGCTTTAGAAAGTACAGAAGGTAGAACCTTCCATCTATAGAAAAGATATGTGGCATTTATATTCTAACTCATTAAAAAGCAATGGTCTCAGAATAATATTACTGGCTGTGAGGTGTGAATTTCTAGATGTTTCTGACAGAAACACTGGCTTCTGTGAAAATCATTCAGCCACTGAATTTCTCACTAACAAAACAGCACCAATTCTTAATGTTTCTAACTGAAATACTAGTGTACGTATATAAATAAATATATATATATATATATATATATATATATATATATATATATATATATATATATATATACACACACACACACACACACACACACACACACACACACACACACACACACACACACACACACATACACAGCAAGATTAATACAGATAATAAGTGTAAAAATAGAGAGAGCTATAGATAGAGACAGCAGGATTAATATAGACAATAAATGTAAAAAAAATATTACTATCAGCTCAACATTACCTGAAATAGGGAATGCAGTGAATAGGAGAAGTCTTAAGACACATTCAGACTTTTCAAAATGCTAAATGTGTGACACAATAAGACATCTGTTTGACAGTAGTCTACAGTAGAACATTTATGAAAAAAGGCTTCACCACATGCAGAGCTCCCAGTAAGGAAAGTATAAATTTATTAGCTGCCAATTAATGCCCCATACTTGCAGCTTGTTCACTCAGAAAAGGTATGTAGATCCATGATGGTCAGGTGGTTAATCAGCCAACATGAGTACTGACAGATTACATCTATACACTTCAAAGACGTTTCTGACTGCTGAATTATTATTATTATTTTCTGCCAATACACAAAAACACAGTGAAGATGAATATATTAACTCAACATAACTTTCAACATTTCAGTAATGGACATATGTTATTTCTGACTGTCTTTGAACACGTCTGCTCCCTTTGCAGATCATTACTCTCAGGCTTGAGAACTGTCATGCAGGCCTCTTCTTCAGTGTTATAGTACAAAGGATTTTCATTTCTGCTACCAGTGTCAGAAGAGACAGAAAAATACAATTATGTTGTTAAGTCTTGGTTCACAAAGGAAAAAAGTCAGGCTACCATTATAGACAATATTTCCTACTTCCAGTAAGTATAAACCTAACCTGAATATGAATGAAGGTATAAACAATAAAATAAGGCAGAGCAATATGCCTCCAGATCTCAAGACAGTTTTGTTTTGAATATATATCAATGGTAATCTCTAGACAAAGACTTTAAGCTCTTTCCAGGGTGGAAACATATCCTTATGTGCTGATACATGGACACTGACTAAATAACCACATTTTACACAATTAATGGATCCTGCCCATCAACCCGCAGATTTGTGGGCATGTGAAATGGGTGGTTGACTTCCAGTTAAGTCCCTGGAACAAAGTTCTAAAAAAGTATAGCGAAGAGCAGGAAGTAGTATTGCACCTCCTAGTAGTAGAAATTCTAGCAGACAATATCAGAGGAAAAGTATATGCTAATTGGCATAATATACAAACAAGTAGAAAGGGCGGCCACGGCGGTGCAGCGGTTAGCGTTGTCACCTCACAGCAAGAGGTTCTCCGGTTCAATCCTTGGCTGGGGTGCCTTCTGTGCGGAGTATGCATGTCCTCCCTGTGGTCGTGTGGGCTTCCTCCGGGTGCTCTGGTTTCCTCCCACATCCCAAAGATTGGTGGTGGATTGGACACTCTAAATTGGCCCTAGGTGTGTGTGCATGTGTGTGCCTTCTGTGGAAGGTTGGGCACCGGGCTGCCAACTAGACACCGTAAAAACTCCACTGCCAATCATGAGAGGACAGGTGATCCGCTGTGGCGACCCCTAACTGGGAAAAGCTGAAAGAAGAAGAAGATACAAACAAGTAGAAAACAGAAATAAAAACTGGAAAACATGTCAGCATATTTTATACCTGTTTACAGCCTAAAGGCCTTCTAAAAGCTTGACAGTATTTGCCACGTTGAAACTTACACAAACTCAAGCATTTATCAAGATGCCTTTTAAAAGTGTAATGGGAACGGTAATGTTTTAACAGCATATTAAGCTAGTTCCAAAGGTGAGGGATAAGTCTGTCATGTTTGCTAGGAATGTTAATCGATATTTCAAGACTGACTGTTGCTTTACATATACTGGACCTCCTATAGCTATGCTCCAGGCAGACATTCTCACAGAATAAAGAGTGGCTCATGAGCTGGAAAACAAAGAACAGATTCCATCTCCCACCCCCAAGATGTGGTTTGACATGCAGAAAAGGGCTAGCTTTTGAAATTTACTGATGTAATACAGACTGCCAACCCTCTACAGCTGAGCCGTCTTTAGTCAAGACAGCAGAAAGGAACACTATACTGTACAACAGGAGAAATAAGTAAGGAGTACAGTGGAACCATGAGCTCTTTGGAGTGCTACTAATCACAGACCATCACATGCAGTGGATATAAACAGAGAACACACCCCTGTTAAAATGCCAGTTTTTTGTGATATAAAAAACTGAGACCACAATACATCATTTCAAAACATTTCCCACCTTTAATACAGGTTGGAGACATTGGCATTGACAAAAAGGCAGGAGTCAGAGCTTGACGTGGCAGAGTTGAAGATGTTAAGATTTGCACTGGGTGTGACGAGGATGGACAGGATTAGGAATAAGTATATTAGAGGGTCAAGCCCAGGTTGAAAGGTTTGGAGACAAAGCCAGAGAGGCAAGATTACGTTGGTTTGGACATGTGCTGAGGAGGGATGCAGAGTACATTGGGAAAAAGATGCTAAGGATGAAGCTGCTAGGTAACAGGAAAAGAGGAAGGCCTAAGATAAGGTTTATGGATGTGGTGAGAGAGAGGACATGCAGGCTGTTGGTGTGACAGAGCAAATTGCAGAGGACAGGAGGAAATGGAAACAGTTGATCTGCTGTGGCGACCCCTGACGGGAGCAGCCGAAAGAAGAAGAAGAAGAATGTGACCTATAACCTGTACAATTCAATTGAAAAACAAACAACTCTGTTAGGGGAAAAAATATAAAACGTACAATAAGCTGGTTGCATAAAAGTGTGAACACCCTTAAACTAATACTTTGTTGAAGCATCTTTTGATTTAATTACAGCATTCGGTCTTCTTGGGTAGGAGTCTATCAGCATGGCACATCTTGACTTGGCAATATTTGCCTACTCTTCATTGCAAAAGAACTCCAAATCTGTCATACTGCGAGGGCATCTCTTGTGAACAACCCTCTTCAGGTCATCCTACAGATTTTCTATTGGATTTAGGTCTGTGCTCTGGCTGGGCCATTCCAGAACATTAATTTTCTTCTGGTGAAGCCATTCTTTTGTTGATTTGGATGTATGCTTTGGGGCATTGTTGTGTTGAAAGGTGACATTTTTCTTCATCTTCAGATTTCTAGCAGATGCCTGAAGATTTTGGGGCAAAAGTAACTGGTATTTGGAACTGTTCATAATTCCCTCCACCTTGACTAAAGCCCCAGTTCCAGCTGAAGAAAAGCAACCCCAAAGCATGATACTGCCACCACCATGCTTTACCGTGGAAATGGTGTTCTTTTGGTGATGCGAACTGTTGTTTTTGCGCCAAACGTACCTTTTGGAATTGTGGACAAAAAGTTCAACCTTGGTCTCAATAGGCCATAACACATTTACCCATATGCTTTTGGGAGACAATGTATTGTTTTGTAAATTTTAGCCGGGCCTGGCTGCTTCTCAAGAAAAGGCTTCCGTCTTGCAACCCTACCATATAGTCCACACATATGGAAAATGCTGGAGATTGTGTCGTAAACAACCAGTACTTGCCAGAAATTCCTGCAGCTCCTTCAGTGTTGCTGTAGGTCTCTTGGCAGCCTCCTTGATCAGTTTTCATGTTGTCCTTTCATCAATATTGGAGGGATGTACAGTTCTTTGCAACGTCACTGTTGCCTCATATTTTCTCCACTTTTTGATGACTGTCTTCACTTGTTCCATGGTATATCCAATACTGTGGATATTTTTTGTACCCTTCTCCTGACGGATACCTTTCAACAATGAGATACCTTTGATGCTTTGTAAGCTCTCTGCAAACCATGGCTTTTGCTGTAGCAGACAACTGAGTAAATGTCAGGAAAATCCTACTAGGACAGCTGAACTTTATTAGGGGTTAATCAGGGCCTCTTTAACTGATGGCAGGTGTGTACCCAAGAAGACTGAATGCTGTAATTAAATCAAAAGGTTCTTCAACAAAGTATTAGTTTAAGGGTGTGCACACTTATGCAACCAGCTTATTGTACATTTTTCATATTTTTCCCCTAACAGATATGTTTGTTTTCAATTGAATTGTACAGAATACAGGTCACATTAAAGGTGGGAAAAGTTTTGAAATGATTTTTTGAGGTCTCATTTTTTATATATCACAAAATCCTGGCATTTTAACAGGGATGTGCACACTTTCTATATTCACTGTAGGTCACACTGAATCATCTCCCATGCCAAAGGTGTGATCTCTAGCAATGCTTGTGTCTAAATCCTTATTAACGGAATTCATCTTTGCCCTCAATACAGTAGGTGATAGCAACCACCTAATTTCCAAAAGTTACTATGACACATTTTCTTATAGTGAAAGCAAAGACATTATATCTACACCTTGTGCAGGTTGTGTTTGAACTTTCTGGGGAAGACAGAAGAGGGCAGTGATACCCAATTTGCGAACATCAGAAGAGAGGACCATGAAAAAAGTAGACTGACAACTGAGTCTTGCAGCATCCCTTTGGTAAGATGGCTATGCTCCAACTTTTACTCTTTGGGTTCTACTGGAAAGTCATTTAGTTCAACAGTTCACATATGCATTGATTCTAAGCTCAGCAAGTTTGTTTAATGCTTTCTTCATGTGGGTAGTACTGAAGTAGCAGTAGGTTGTGTGGACACTTAACCTTTCATCCAGGTAACTGTACTCTCCTTAACAAACGTAAACAATTTAGTAGGTGTTATCTTCCATTAACAAATCAGTACTGTTTTAAATCTAGCTGTAGGAGATCATCCTAATCCCACTAAACAGATTACACTGTGCCCTGGGAAAACCGATGGCTCTACAGCTTTTAGGATCAGCTATTAATCCTTCCTTGTGTCTGGGGACTGTGCGCTAC
This sequence comes from Protopterus annectens, assembly GCF_019279795.1. NCBI lineage: Eukaryota > Metazoa > Chordata > Ceratodontiformes > Protopteridae > Protopterus > Protopterus annectens. The sequence goes on from NC_056742.1 coordinate 355,080,775, forward strand.
TGTCACAGTTTGGGGAGCAAGCCCACTGAGAAACTTACTTAATAAACTATGAATCTACAGTGGATATAAAAAGTGTACACATCCCTGTTAAAATGCCAGGTTATTGTGATATAAAAAAATGAAACCACAATAAATCATTTCAAAATTTCCCACCTTTAATGTGACCTATAACCTGTACAAATCAATTGAACAACAAACAAATCTGTTAGAGGAAAAAACATACAATAAGCTGGTTGCATAAGTGTGCACACCCTTAAACTAACACTTTATTGAAGCACCTTTTGATTTACTTACAGCATTCAGTCTTCTTGGGTAGGAGTCTATTAGCATGGCACATCTTGACTTAGCAATATTTGCCCACTCTTCCTTGCAAAAGCACTCCAAATCTGTTAGATTGCGAGAGCATCTCTTGTGCACAGCCCTCTTCAGGTCACTACACAGATTTTCTATTGAATTTAGGTCTGGGCTCCGGCTGGGCCATTCCAAACCTTTTTCTTCTGGTGAAATCATTCTTTTGTTGATTTGGATGTATGCTTGGTGTCATTGTCATGTTGAAAGGTGAAATTCTTCTTCATCTTCAACTTTCTAGCAGACGTCTGAAGGTTTGTATATGGAACTGTTCATAATTCCCTCCACCTTGACTAAAGCCCCAGTTCCAGCTGAAGAAAAGCAACCTCAAAGCATGCTACTGCCACCACCATGCTTCACTGTGGAGATGGTGATGCAAAGTGTTGTTTTTGCGCCAAACATACCTTTTGTAATTGTGGCCAAAAAGTTCAAATTTGGTCTCATCAGACCATAACACATTTTCCCACATGCTTCTGGGAGACTATATATTGTTTTGCAAATTTTAGCCGGGCCTGGATGTTTTTCTGTGTAAGAAAAGGCTTCCATCTTGCAACCATACCCCATAAGCCAGACATATGGAGAATACGGGAGATTGTTGTTACATGTATTACACAACCAGTACTTGACAGAAATTCCTGCATCTCCTTCAGTGTTGCTGTAGGTCTCTTGGCAGCCTCACTTACCAGTTTTCTTCTTTTCATCAATTTTAGTGGGATGTACAGTTCTTTGCAACGTCACTGTTGTCCCATATTTTCTCCAGTTTTTGATGACTGTCTTCACTGTGTTCCATGGTATATCCAATGCTGTGGAAACTTTTTTGTACCCTTCTCCTGACTGATACCTTTCAACAATGAGATCCCTTTGATGCTTTGTAAGCTCTCTGTGAACCATGGCTTTTGCTGTAACAGGCAACTGAGTAAATGTCAGTAAAATCCTACTAGGACAGCTGAACTTTATTTGGGGTTAATCATAGTCTCTTTAATCGATGGCATGTGTGTACTCAAGAAGACTGAATGCTGTAATTAAAGCAAAAGGTGCTTCAACAAAGTATTAGTTTAAGGGTGTGCACACTTATACAACTAGCTTATTGTACTTTTATTTTTTACACTTTTCCCCTAACAGATTTGTTTTTCAATTGAATTGTACAGGTTACAGGTCACATTATTGGTGGGAAAATTTCTGAAATTATTTTATTGTGGTCTCATTTTTTATATCACAAAAACCTGGCATTTTAACAGGGGTGTGTAGACTTTTTATATCCACTGTAGCTTACTATATTACATTTTACAGCACTAAGAAAACTGGGGGCTCATGGAACTACTTTTTTTTGCCTATGACTGCTTCAGTCTGATCAGAAGATAAATGTTATATGGGAGGGGGTTACTCTCCAAGACAAGAAGAGCAGTGGCCTTGCAAACTTGTGTTCTGTTAGACCCAAACTTCCTTTCTAGCATTATTAGTGTTGTCCTTTGGTTTGGAATACATAATAATATTGATTGTAAGGGCACTGCAATCCAGAATATTACCTCCAAGCTTCTTTTTGTAGTCATAAAACACATTGTTATTTTCTTCAAATTTGTTTGCAAGCTTAAGCTCATAAGTCTTTGCTGAATAAACTAAACCTGTTGCTATTTCTTTAAAACAAGTTAAGCTTAGTTTTAATTTCTGAAAAATGGGTACTATTCGAAGGTTACTGGGAGACTCTTTCACCCATTGCATATTTTATCTTCTAGTTCCATCACATGATTTTTTTCTTAAACTTGCCACTGTATTTGCATCTAATGGGTAAATGACAAGATACAGCTATTCAAGAATTATAGAATTTATTGAAACTGTCAGTAGCCGACACTGTCATTACTGACATGTTTTTCTTAAATATCTTTCTTTTTGTGGTCCATGTGCCTGGCAACCATTGACCTGCCACTACTATTCATTTATTCCCATCACAGGGTGTATGTAGACATCACACAGGGGAGTTTCTTGGTATGACCCTAACCTTGCCCCTTGGTAGCTGACATGGCACTCAGATCATTACATGGCTGCCCTATGTTCTGGCCCTGATATATTCATATTATGTCACATACACTCCACAGCAAGTACTGTCTCTGGCTTGAGGTCACAAAGCTTATCCTCTACCCAGTAAACCAACAAACCAAATGAACAGCAAATACAGATGAAAAAGTCACACAGGCTTCAGACCCTGAAAAAGTTTGGTAATAACAACCAAACGAAAGCACTCACCATTTTATTTTGAATAAAAGCCTTGGATTTTATTTGGGGGTTCCAGCCTGTGTGACTTTTTCATCTGAATTATGCTCTACCCAGTCCTGTGGTAATTTGGATCAATAGGCCAACCAGGACCACCATCTTCCTCCATTCTGAAGGGGCAAGATGGCAAAAGCTGCTCACTCCCACTCTGCCTAGCTAAGATATTCCAGCACCTGAGCCACTAAGGGAACTTGGACCATCAGGGTCAGTCAGGGCTTAATTCCTCTATGTCAAACAGCCAAGAATTGTGGGCATTAGCTCAGGGCTCAAACTTCAAGAATCCTCCACAGATCTGCTCTCTCAAACTAAAAGGCACTCAACTGGCAAGAGCGCAATTAGTAACTCAAGTGCTGGTAGGAAGGGTGGTGTGGCAATGAACTACTTTGCCAGCTCACCTACCCCTGGAGGAAGGCATTTCTGCCTATAATAAGAACATATACCAAGTCATGGGGATGGTGCCATAATCACAGGACACACTGCCATTAACGTCACCATTTAAGGAGAGCTGGAACTAACTGATGTCACAAGCAGGGATGTTTGTGATGCCAGTAACTCTGCCAAGTTAGGGTGCATCTCACACACTCACACACACACACACACACACACACACACACACACACTACTGCACAAGACTAACATATATGATGTTGCAAACGGCGCTACTCCACTTCTATTTCCTAACCTGCCACTGGTGCAGTCCCAGACCAGAGGATAGTAATGGGAGGCCAAAACGCTGATGAACTTGCAAACAGAGTGGGGAAAAAAAACTAACAGGCATTCCACTTCTCTGCTCCTACCACCCTTGCTGGCAAATAATGGCAAGATTTTAACGACACATATTATAACTGTAATATAGCACTGTAGCACCAAATGCAATTTTGACTTTGGCAAACATATTCTGCAATCCTATTAAGGAACCTACCAAACGTCCTGATTATTTTTTAATCAAGTGAGTACATTAGTCAAATGCTCCTTGTTTTATAGACATAACTCCATACCTCTCAACTACTACGATTTAGGCACAGCAATGTTATTTTCATACACAGACTTAGCCTTGCTCCTCCTATATTTATGTCTTGAAGTTATACCCCTTTATGGATACATACTTTATTAACCAAAAAAAATAAACTTGTACAGAGATTCACTACCGCTGACTACATAAAATATAGTATATAAAGACGTTCTGCTGTGAAAAAAAACAAGAAGTGTTCCTCTTTCTGACTCTTAGCTATGATTTTTAAAGTACAGTGCTATGATTTCTAATGTCCTAAGGTTGAAAAGTATGCAGCTGTCACAGACACACAAAACTACCAAACACATTTTCACGTATTAACACGGTGACAACCGCGAATTATCTTTGACATTCCATATTACTCACCAAAGTGGTTATTTAATGCCACTGAATCGATTTTAAAACTGACCTATAATACAGAAGCACACATAACCAAAGAGCTGATGCAAGGGCGTAACATTCAGATAGGTCTACATAAATATACAACATGAACAATTCAGGAGAAACTGGATTTCCAATGGGCATAATATGAAATGCTTAACTCTGAATTTAAAACTACTGCTCAAGACAACTATGAGACACTTTTCTATCTAATATTTCAGTTTAACGCTAATGAATAAGGAACTAAAATGTAGAAACGTTTTACAAATAAAAGTAATACATACAAGTTATTTTTGATAAAGTTGAATAGCAGACATTTGAGGTTATATTCAAGCCGATGTCTTTCTACTGAAAAAGGGATCAGTCTTAACTTTTGTATACCGATTAAACGTACGAGGACAACAAACTACCCAATTAAAAACAGCGGATAGGACCACTCATTTGGATTTGTAAAGTTAAGTCCGGAAAAACAACAAATGGACAGGAAATCCTGTCACTAAACGGTTCACCAATTTAATATCTCATTTCCTGAGCTTTTGTTGCCTGTATGTTGATTCAGGTTATCTCTGATATCTACCTGTATCGCAGCTTATTTGTTAATGTTATTATTACTGTTATTTTTATTTTAATATACTGTTTCTTAGGGGTTGCTTTGCGATTGACTATTTTCAGGAAGCTGTCTCCTAAATACCGACTGATATTGCTGCTGGTCAATAAATGTCTGCGTGTGAAGTAATATGATGTTCTCAAAACGGAGAATGATAACGAACATACCTCTCAACTCTACATATTTTCTCAGAATGTCCAGATTTTTGCCTAATATTTGTGGTTTGTTTTTCATAACTTTGTGGTTTTGTGGCAAATTAGTGGAAATCATTAAAGACCGATATTCGAAAATATTAACAGACATTTGAGTTTCACACTTCATATCCTTTCAGAAAATTTACGCTAATGCAAAACCTGTTATTCTATCAGCTTTGTACGTTTGTAAGAACAATATTTAAATATTGCCCATATTTCTGGACCTTTGTCCCACTTTTATGTATGGCTTTTTCCAGATTTCTTGCTCTGAGAGATTTGAAGCATTACTTAAAAATAACCATTTTAGACTGTGTTCCGAGCTTCAGCTTTAGGGATGATCACGACATTGCCACGTTTAAACTATAGTAAAATATTTTGTTTATACAGCATCATTTTTGCTTGAAGTTACAATACTGTTATGTTTTGGATGTTATTTATAGTTATTCTGAAAGTTACTAATAGCCACACCTTTGTTTTAAAGTGAATGTTTTACAGATCCTGCGATTTGTCGGGTTCTAGTGGCTACTGGCTATTCTGACATTAATTTGAACCTGGCCACGTGGTTGTCAAATGAGAGATTGCTATCAACTTGGGTCCCTAATTACTTCTTCTGTACTTAATGGATTACCACCTATGTGGTAATTTGTGGGCACTTTGTTTTTGCCAAAGGGAATGACTATACACTTTTTGGCGTTTAGCTTGAGGCCATGGCTCTGGCACCAGTTGTCTGTTTCTATGAGGCTGTTTTGGAGGATGCTTGTGTCGGCTGGAGAGTCGATTATGGCGCCCAGTTTGCAGTCATCTGCAAACTTGGTCATCCACAGTCCTTCTGTGTTGGCCTGTACCTCCGAGAAATATATACCGAACAAGAGAGGTCCCAGGACTGAGCCTTGTGGGACGCCACTTGAAACTGGTTTGGAGTCTGACATGGCTCCAGCAATTCTAACCATGTGGGTTCTGTCCCTGAGCCAGTTTGCAACCCATCTAGTGACATAGGGGGTTTATATTTAAGCTGGTGAGCTTATCTATAATGCCAGAGTGGGGTATTGTATCGAAGGCTTTTGCGAGGTCCAGATAGGCTGTGTGGACCACCTTCCCCTCGTCAATGGCCTTGGTGACTGTTTCAAAGAAATCAACCAGGTTTAAGAGGCAGGATCTGCCCTTAACAAAGCCGAACTGGGTAGGATCCAGTGTCTGTAGGTCCCCAATATCTTTATTTATGAGGTCCATGATGATCCTTTCCATAGCTTTGCAGACCAAGCTAGTCAGGCTTATGGGGCGATAGTTTCCAGGATCCGTTGAGGCACCACCTTTGTGGAGAGGGACCACTGTTGCTGTACACCACTCTTTGGGTACATATCCTGTAGTAAGGCTGAGATTGAACAGTAGTTTTATGTTTGGGTTTAGCTCTTCTTGAAGTTCATGTAGGATGCGGCACGGGACACCGTCTGGTCCCATTGATGCTGTGTTTTTTGCTTTGGAGAGGGCAGCTTTTACCTGAGCATCTGAGATGTCAGGGGGGCAGCACTCTGCTGGGATAGATATTTGCCCTTTTGGTGGGGAGGGGGGGAGTTTGCGCTGAACCTGTCAGCTAGGATGTTGGCAATGTCTGTGGGTTTGGTGTATTTTTTGTCATTTTGGACTAATTCTGAGCATATCTGGGAATTCCCACCCAGGTTCCTAACATAACTAAAGAAAGCCTTGTGATTATCCTTAGTGTCCTGTGCAATTTTTCTCTCGAAGCTGGCCTTGGACGATTTTATGAGTGCCTGTAGTTTTTTGCTAATATTGATCAGAGATGCCTTCCCTTTTTGGGATTTTGCTCTATCATGTAGTAGCTTCCTCCTTCTGTTGTATAGTTTGTTTATGGCTGGGGTCTGCCTTTGGAGGATTGGGTCTTGGTTTTATTTGGGAATGCATGATCCATGCATTCCTGAAGGTGTTCATAGAATGCGTTTATAAAGGATTCTGCGGTCTGGGGCCGTATTTTCCACAGGCCTGGGGGCTTTGAAGGATTCCACCTCGGTTTTGAGGAGTGTGAAATTTGCTGTAGAGAAGTTTTTCACTGTGGTTTTCAGCATGATTTTTTCCATTGTGGTATGAGTAGAAGTTTATTCTGAAGTTGCAGTTAAAACAGTGCTAGTGTCAGTCGTATTGTATTTATATTCTTGGCTTTTAAACTTGACTAGACCTTAAGCGCCAGTAAAAAAAAAAAAGGCAACTAAGCTGAATTTGGATCACTTCATTAACGCAGTATGCACATTTTAAGGAAGAGCTATGCTAAGTAGTTTTGATAAGCAATGCTGCTTTCAAAAATCCCATCTACAGAACTCCTTAGGAATTTTACATTTGATGCTGCTGCGTTACAATTTTAAAAAAAATAACTGCATGATACTACTGGTGTAAATTGTACTAATAGCAATCACAAATTATTTAGTACTGTATATAGAGTATGCTGAGTTCATAATGTGCAGCCAATACGTAGTGTAACAAAAGTAACTTTTAACAAGAATGTCTTACAACAGAGTAAGGATTTTAAAATCTAAGCAGATGCTTTCACAAATACTGTTGCAAAGGAGCTATAAGATTATGTATTTGAATTATAATTATGTAGAAGCAGCTTTCATTAGTGAAAAACATTCCCAAACCAAATTATTTAATTCAGGCATCGTAATTTTTACTAAGCTTACAAAGAGACCATTGAGAAACACAGCCACATCACCTAATACTGGTATGAAAGAGCAATGTCCCCTATTAAAGTAGATTTTTGCCAAAGGGGACATTGTATTCAGTTATTGACCTATTAGGGGATGAGTAAAGTGGAAATCTAACTTTTTTAGACTTGAAAAGATATCACAAAGCATAAGATGTACAAGGTAGAAGGATTTTCTAATCATGATGGCGACACTGTGGTCAAATTAGAGTCGGTTATTAACATACATACCTAAGTCACTGATGATTGTGACAGCTTCCTCTGGTAATTCACTTCTGTGTACTTGCATGATGCATAATTATTATAGTATTTATCAGTACCCAGAACCATGTCTAAAAACAACATAGATATGCAGAGCTACTCCTAAAATGCTTTACAACATGACATTGTAAAAACATCAGCTGCTCACTGTGAATTCATAATACAAGAGAAGGATAAGGAAAGATTTTTAAATAAACACAAAAGCATTTGAATTAATGTAGTTTACTTGCCATCATACCTCCCAAACATCCCGAATAACCCCTATTATACCGAGTTTTGGGGTAAAAAAATGGGGTGCCATGATTCCCGAGTGGCACCCCTTCATTTCCGATTTTCCCAGCATTTGTTTTTTTAATTTTAAATTATTCTGCATTTTGCTGACATAATCGTGTGTGCGCGATGACGTCAGTGCCATCAGCGTTGGATCTCAGCTCTCCCGTACATTGTGACGTGCACGCATTCCCTGCTGGCAGTATTATTTTGAATGCTTGCAAGCGGGAAGGAAACGAGAGTAACAACTACATTTTGGATTCTGACTGCCTGCCAGAAGATACACACATTTTTAAATGGATCTGGCTGCCTGCGAGCGGGACGGACATGGAGGGGAGAATTAGTTCAAGTGCCCAACAACCCTCTTGCTTTGGCCTTTGGACGTCTGACCTTAGAATTCCGCTATCACTGCCTAACTAAATCAAACGCCTAGAAATGGAATTAAAATGCTTTAAAATAGAAACAAGTAAAATCCAGGCAGTGTAATTTATATTTCTGTCAAAGCACTGCAGGAACAGCACTGGAAGGTTAGTAGGTTAATCAAATGATGATTTAGATCTGCCACTATAACGTCTATTAAGTTATGAATTTCATTTTTTGTAATTTAAAAATAGAAAAAGTTGTAAAGGCAGTATGGCAAGGACAAGTGGGATAGGTGGAGAGATATCGTCAAAACGTGTTTTGGAGGGTTGTGAAAGTGATGAAATATTTTCCTTTATTTCTTTTAGATTCTGCAGACTGAACTAACTTTCAAAGTTTTAGAAATAACTTATTAGTGCCTATTTGTTTAATGAACTGTCAGACTCTTTTTGGTTCACTGAGCTTGTATCTCTGCAGATTTTGGAATTAGTTATTTTTTGCTTTGTTAGTGTTTATTGTCACAGTTTTTTTTTAAATTTCAGATAGTAATCTAATTTGCTGAGTTTATTTGCTTCCCATTCAGACAATACTTTGTTGGCTCTGGCACCAGTTGTCTGTTTCTATGAGGCCCTTTTGGAGGATGGTTGTGTCGGCTGGAGAGTCGATTATGGTGCCCAGTTTGCAGTCATCTGCGAACTTGGTCAGCCACAGTTTTTCCACGTTGGCCTGTACCTCCGAAAAATATATACCGAACAAGAGAGGTCCCAGGACTGAGCCTTGTGGGATGCCACTTGTAACTGGTTTGGAGTCTGACATGGCTCCAGCAATTCTAACCATGTGGGTTCTGTCCTTGAGCCAGTTTGCAACCCATCTAGTGACATAGGGGTTTATATTTAAGCTGGCGAGCCTATCTAAAATGCCCGAGTGGGGTATTGTATCAATGGCTTTTGTGAGGTCCAGGTAGGCTGTGTGGACCACCTTCCCCTCGTCAATGGCCTTGGTGACTGTTTCAAAGCCCGGGACACCGTCTGGTCCCATTGATGCTGTGTTTTGTGCTTTGGAGAGGGCGGCTCTTACCTGAGCATCTGAGATGTCAGGGGGGCAGCACTCTGCTAGGATAGATATTTGCCCTTTTGGTGGGGGGGGGAGAAGTTTGCGCTGAACCTGTCAGCTAGGATGTTGGCAATGTCTGTGGGTTTGGTGTATTTTTTGTCATTTTGGACTAATTCTGAGCATATCTGGGAATTCCCACCCAGGTTCCTAACATAACTAAAGAAAGCCTTGTGATTATCCTTAGTGTCCTGTGCAATTTTTCTTTCTAGGCTGGCCTTAGACGATTTTATGAGTGCCCGTAGTTTTTTGCTAATACTGATCAGAGATGCCTTCCCTTTTTGGGATTTTGCTCTATCATGTAGTAGGTTCCTCCTTCTATTGTATAGTTTGTTTATGGCTGGGGTCCACCAGACAGGTCGTCTGCCTTTGGAGGATTGGGTCTTGGTTTTATTTGGGATTGCATGATCCATGCATTCCTGAAGGTGTTCATAGAATGCGTTTATAAAGGATTCTGCGGTCTGAGCCATATTTTCCACAGGCCCGGGCGCTTTGAAGGATTCCACCTCAGTTCTGAGGAGTGTGAAATTTGCTTTAGAGAAGATTTTCACTGTGGTTTTCTGGGCAGGGATGTGAATATCCAGTGAGATTAGTTTATGGTCTGATCTTACCAGTGAGGGATACACTTCTGGTCTGGAGCATAGAGTCCCCATGTTGGTGATAATCAGGTCCAATATGTTTTCCCCTTTTGTGGGAGTGGTAACAAGTTGTTCCATAGCGTTTGAGTTTATAAATTCTAGGAACCTTTGGGCTAGGGTGTTGGAGCTAGAGTAATGCTCCCAGTCTTTGTTTGGGTAGTTGAAGTCGCCCAATATAGTGGTGTTTGGAGAGACTTTCATATTTTCCAGTGTTCTCAGGAAGGCCGAGTGGGGCCTGGGTTTGGGAGGGTGGTCTGTAGCAGGCTATAAACTGGAAGGCAGTTTTACCCACTGTTAGTTGCACATGGATAGTCTCTGATGCTTCGTGCTATGCCACCAACCTGGAGGTGTGGGTATCTTTGACGAATATTGATACTCCCCCTCCTTTTGTGGTTCGGTCCAAGTTTTGGGGCCGAAAAGCATGGTATGAGGTATAACCTGATAGTGCTGGGGTGCTCTTGGGAGTCTTGAACCAGGTTTCTGTTACTGCACAGATATCGATGTTCTCCATGCTAAGGAGAGTTTCAAGTGCGTGCATCTTGAGGTTTAGAATTCTGGCGTTGAGTAGCATTACTCTTAGTTTTTTATCCCTTGTGATACCTATCTTTTGAGCCTTGCCTAAAAAAGGCACTATGGGGGTAGCAAGAGCCTTTGCCAATATCCGAAAGCCCAGGGGTGACAGGTGCAAGCCGTCCCTAACAAAGCATCGTGGCTTGTCGAGCATGTCATCCCAGGCTGACAGGCATTGGATCCCCTTTGAATGACACCAATACTTAAGCGAATTGTTGAAATTGATCATCTTGTCTTCATATTGTGGCATCATTCTTGGTGAGGGTAAGATGCTACTCAAGGTCAGGGTCATACAGGCCTGGGCTACATTCTCAGAGAGCTCCTCTATGTCTCTTTTCATGTAGTCCAGGGAGGTACGTCTCAGGTCATTCACACCAGCATGGACAATGACTGAGTCATATTTGTACTTGCCTTGGAGTGACCTGAGTGCTTGTGTTATGTGGGGGATCCTAGCGCGCGACAGGCAGCTCACCGTGACCTTCTCCTTGTTCAGCCTGGTGAGCGGGACGTCAGTGTGCCTGACGATAGAGTCACCTATTACAAGTGTATCAGGTGTGTTGTTTAGCCTTAAGGGCTGTGACTGTTCGGCACACTGGCTTTGCTTGGGTGTCTGCTTTGGAGGTCTCTGCTGCTTAGGCAGATTTTTATTTAAAGCCTCTGAGTATGTTTTTGTGTGTTTATGTGTTTGGTTTGCTGTTGTGGTAGGTCTATGCGAGACTGGAATTGTAGTGAGTGTGGTTTCCTTCTCCTCCTGACTGATTACGCCAGTACTGAGTTGAGAGAGCTTAGCCTCCAGTTTGGCTATATGGTTGCATCTCTCACATGTGTTGGAATTTGTTGGGAGGAGGAGAGGGTTGTCTGTGTACATGAGGCAGTTGTAACATTGCCTCAAGATTCCCAGATTCACCAGCTGGACCGGAGAGGAGATTGACAACTGACTTTTGGACATGCTAAAATAGTGTTGGGAATTCCTTTATAATTGAAAAACAGGGCCAATGGGGAACAAGGTACTCAAGGGGAGTTTGTGAGGGTGTAGTGCTTTTAATTTTTTAGTGCTGACTTATTTAATTGCTTTAGTGAGCAAGTGCCAGGTAACTTAAATGCAATGTGTTGCAGGTAACTTAAATGCAAAAATGACAAACAGCAACTTTCTTTCAAGTGAAACAAGGAAATAAGTACAGTAAGTAATGCAGATATCACTAGGGATCCACAGAAGCGCTGAAAAGCCGCGTTTTAGGTGGAATTATCGTTTCAGGGAAATAAGCAAACAACAACAAGCATACAAACAAAGCTAGATTCAACAGGCCTGGATCTAGTCTATGCTACAGCAAACAAGGTGTACCAATTTCAGTAAGAAACAGTTCAAATATGCAGGCACTATAAGCCTTTAACCAGAAATTCCCAGCTCAGAAGGGCAGAGTCCAGCCTCTCCTCCCACAAGAGTGCAGACCACGAACCTTCTTAATGTAAAATAACTGGCCTGAAGCCCAAGTGCTTAAACCAGAACTAATACACTTTTAGAATAACAGACACTGAGCCCTCAGTCAGCAGTTCCCAACTTAGAAGGATGTAAGCTACCTGTCCTGCCACCACAGTGCAGGCCACAAACCTTCCTAATGTAAAACAACTGGTCTGAAGCCCAAGTGCTTAATCCAAAATACTTAGAATGATAGCTACACTTTAATCAAGTTACTACCAAGCAGTAATAAATACAATTGAATACTTTAAAGAATGCCTGGATTAGTGCTCAAGTTATACAAACAAAGCTAGATTCAGCAGGCCTGTATCTAGTCTATGCTACAGCAAACAAGGTGTGCCAATTTCAGTAAGAAGCAGTTCAAATATGCAGGCACTATAAGCCTTTAACCAGAAATTCCCAGCTCAGAAGGGCAGAGTCCAGCCTCTCCTCCCACAAGAGTGCAGACCACAGACCCTCTTAATGTAAAATAACTGGCCTGAAGCCCAAGTGCTTAAACCAGAATTAATACACTTTTAGAATAACAGACACTGAGCCCTCAATCAGCAGTTCTCAACTTAGAAGGATGTAAGCTACCTGTTCTGCCACTACAGTGCAGACCACAAACCTTGTTAATGTAAAACAACTGGTCTGAAGCCCAAGTGCTTAAACTAAAAGGCTTAGACTGAGTTACACCAAGCATTAACAAATACAATTGAGTACTTTTAAGATGACGCAAAAGTAAAATAAAGTAGGAAGAAACACAAATACAGTAAAAGCAGATAAAATTTTTATTTTTTTTTGAGTGAACAAATGAGATGGGCCCAGGAGGAGTATCCAAGTGCAAATTTACAAGAGGGGCGGGAAATTTCAAAGCCACCAAGATTAACACCAAAACAAAAACAGGGAGGGTCGGCGGGGACCTACTGAAGAAACAGAGTCACAACATCCAGCTAGATATTGCTCAATGCAACACAAACAAATTAATTTAAATTGTGTATTATTTGAAAAAAGTGCAGATAAAAATTTACATAACTTCACTTATGCGTTCAGTTGATTGCATGCAGGTCTTAGCTGGCCAAAGCTCACAGTTTAAACAGAAAATAATTCACTGTACCACTTGTATAAGACAGAAACTAAATAACAATGACGTAAACTACCCCCACTTATCACTGGCTATGCAGGTATTTTAGGAATTTTATTCATGGGGAGTCTCTGTGACAGGAATCTGTCCCTCCAGCATGTTCTATTTATTGTTGTGGCGAGGTTTAGCTTACTAGAGCTCATGGCTTGCAGTGACTTGGATTTCTTTAGGTGGAGCATGTCCATCAATTCTGAGTTGGACATGGCTTTGTAAGTCAGGCAGAGATCACCTCTGAGTAAGCGATACGTCACTGAGTACAGCCGGAGTTTTTTTTCAGTCGGGCTGCATAGGACATATGTTTGAGGCAAGTAATCCTCTTGGTTAGGTGCTTTTGTGGTCTTTCCAGCTGTTGGAAGTGTCTTGTGAGGTACATCCCAAATGGAGCATTGTACTCTATGATGGGTCTGATGAGTGACGAATAGAGGGGCACTGTAACCTCTTTATTTGTAGATGCGAACCCCCTAGTAATTAGATGGGCCACATAGAAGAATTTCCTAACTACTTTGGCAATATGATTGTCAAAGGAGAGATTACTGTTTACCTGGGTCCCCAGATCTCTTATTACCTCTTCTGTATTAAGGGAGCTGCTGCCTATGTGGTAATTCGTGGGTGTTTTGTTTTTCCCAAATGGGATGACTATACATTTTTTAGCATTTAGCTTGAGGCCATGACTTTGACACCAGGTGTCTGTCTAAGTAAGGCCTTTTTGAAGGATGTCCGTGTAAGCTGGAGAGTCAATTATGGCTCCCAGTTTGCAGTCATCGGCAAACTTCGTTAGCCATAGTCCTCCTGTGTTTGCCTGTACTTCTGAGAAATATATGCTGAACAGTAGGTGTCCCAGAACCGAGCCTTGTGGGACACCACTTGTGACTGGTTTAGAGTTGGACCTGGAGCCCGCTATTCTTGTGTGAGTTCTGTCTGTAAGCCATTTGGCAACCCATCTTGTGACTTAGGGATTTATGTTCAGGCTAGTGAGTTTTTCTATAATACCCGAGTGAGGAATGGTGTTGAACACTTTGGCGAGATCAAGGTAGGCTGTGTGAACCACCTTTCCCTCATCTATGGCCTTGGTGACTGTCTCGAGGAAGTCAACCAGGTTTAGTATTCATGATCTGCCCTTAACAAAGCTGAACTGGGTCGGGTCAAGTGTTTGGAGGCTCCCAATGTCTTTGTTAATGAGTTCCATGATGATGCGCTCCATAGCTTTGCAGACCAGGCTAGTCAGGCTTATGGGGCGATAGTTACCAGGGTCAGTTGTGGCCCATCCTTTGTGGAGCGGAATAACCATTGCTGTGCACCATTCTATGGGCACGTAGCCTATGGAGAGGCTGAGGTTGAACAGCGTGTTTAGGTGGGGGGTTAGTTCGTTCTGTAGTTCGTGCAAGATGTAGCCTGGGACACCTTCTGGCCCCATTGATGCTGTGTTTTTGGCTTTTGAAAGGATTGTTTTTACCTGTGCTTCTGTGATTTCCGGGACACTGCATGTTTCCGGTATTGTTGTGGGCCCTTTTGAAGGTGAGAGGGAGGTGAAATTTGCACTGAATCTATCTGCCAGGATGTTGGCAATATCAGTAGATTCAGTATATTTTGTGCTATTTTGCACTAGCTCAGAGCATATCTGCGAGTTGCCACTTAGATTCTTGACATAGCTAAAGAAGGCTTTGTGGTTATCTTTTGAATCCTTGGCTATTTTTCTTTCGAAGTTAGCCTTGGATGATTTTATGAGAGACCTTAGCTTCTTACTCATACTGATGGATGCCTTTCCTTCTTGGGATTTGCTTTTTTTCTGAACAGGTTTCCTCCTTTTGTTTTATAACCTGTTTATGGCAGCAGTCCACCAGACTGGTTTCCTTTTCTTAGGGGAGTGAGTCTTGGTTTTGCTAGGGATGGCACGATCCATGCATCCTTGTAGGTGCTCATAGAGTGCAATTGTAAAAGATTCTGCATCTTGGGCAGTGTTATCCTTTAGCGTGGGGGCTGTGAAACTTACCACGTCTGCCTTAAGTAAGGTGAAGTTTGCTTTAGAAAAGTTTTTCACTGTGGTTTCCTTGGTTGGGGGTGGTGGTGGGGTGTGGACATCCAGGGTGATTAGTTTATCGTCTGATCTAACCAGTGATGGGTTGACCTCCAGTACGGAACACCTGTCGCCCATGTTGGTGATGACAAGGTCCAGTATGTTGTGGCCTCTGGTAGGGCAGTTTACCAGCTGATCCAGGGTATTTGAGTTGATAAATTCCAGGAAGTGCTGAGCTTGGGAGTTTGTACTCAAGTAGTTTTCCCAGTTAATGGTAGGGTAATTGAAATCACCCAGTATCAGTGTGTTCGGTAGGACCTTCATGTTTTCCAGTGTCTCCAGAAAGGCGGAGTGGTGGTCCTGGGTCATGGAGGGTGATCTGTAGCAGGCCACAATTTGCATTGCAGATTTGCCCGATGTTAGCTGCACATGGATGATCTCAGAGTGTCATGCTGCGCCACTAACCTGGAGGTGTGGGTATCCTTGATGAATATAGATACACCCCCCCTCCTTTTGTGTTTCGGTCCATGTTCTGTGGCCGAAATGTGTGGTATGAGTTATAGCCCAGTAGTGCTGGAGTGCTCTCTGGAGCCTTGAACCAGGTTTCAGTTACTGCACAGATGTCGACGTTCTCCATACTTAGGAGTGCTTCGAGTACATGCATTTTGAGATTTAAACTCGTGACGTTGAGTAGCATAACCCTCATTTTTTTACTTGTTCTGTTTACGGAGGTGGGTTTTAATTTTGAGACCTGCCTAAAAAAGGCACTATGAGGGCAGCAAGAGCCTTGGCCAGTATTCGAAAGCCAAGGGGTGACAGGTGCTAGCCGTCTCTTGCGAAGCAACGCGGCTTGTCGAGCATGTCATCCCAGGCAGACAGACACTGGATCCCCTTTGAATGACACCAGAAGCTTAGCCAATCTTTATACTGAAGTATCATTCTTGGTGAGGGCAGTATGCTACTCAGGTTCAGGGTCATGCCCGCCTGGGCTACATGATCAGAGAGCTCTTCCATGTCTCTTTTCATGTAGTCCAATGCAATAAAGCCTTTATCAGGTCAGTGACAAGAACTAAAAATCATATACATAGGTAGATAAGTAAAAAGAGCTAACTAGATAGATACAAAAACAAAACACATAGCTATCTAACCATAAACAGTATCTAATTAGAACACTATAAATGTAAATATACAGTATATCTGCGTAATAATATCTAATAAGTATCTATCCATATGTATTAGTATACATAAAAACGAAGTTATTTACAGCTCATAATGAAAACAGAGAGTATATGAACACACCTGAGTTTTATTCTAAACATTCCTTTGAGGAGGTTAAAACTGCATATGTAGAATGGAAATTTAAGCTGACGTCAGTGCTTAATGAAGAACTTAGTTAAACTTTTATGGGTATTTCAACACTTCTCCACCCAAGTTACCTTATTTTTTTGGGATTCCCAAACCCCAGAAGAATAGGAAAGATCCACCTTACAGACCTGTTATTGCAAGTTGTGGCTCCATATCAGAGGCCACTGCCATATACTTAGATTTTATTCTACAGCCTCTTGCTGGAAAGAACTCATTTTTTTATTTTAGCTTCACTTGATTTTTTTAAGAAAAAAGTGTATGTGAATGAACAAAGCATATTGGTAACTATCAATGTTAAAACTCTATACACTGTTACCACACATGTACTGTATTGAAGCAGCTACAGAGGCTTATACCAGAAATAAGAATGCTACACAAGGGCAAACTGAAAGCTTGGGAAAGCTAATAAACTTGATGTTGAGTTATAATTGTTTTCAATTTCAATGGCCAGGCTTACAAACAAATGAGGGGGATAGCCAAGGGTGCAGCTATGGCCCCTAGCTTGGCCAGTATAGCCTTAGACAAGTGGGAAGAGGAATTTGTGCTGCAAAGTGAATACTGGAGGTTTATGACCAGCTACCTTTGCTTTACTGATTATGTATTTATTGTCTGGGTGAGAAATCTAAACTCCACCTCCTTCCTGAAATTTACCATTTCCATCAGCTTGGGAGTCAGTGCAGTTCCTTGATATGACTGTCAGTATTGATAAAGACAGAGAAAAATTAATTAATAATTTATACAGGAAGCCAGCAAGAGTGAACTACTTACTACACAGAGACAGTATGCATCCAGTAAAACCTAAGCACAATGTAATAAAATCACAAGGGTACAGATTAGCATGGATTATCACAGATTTGGCCCCTTTTCTCAAAAATATGAATGATCTTGAACATGATTTCTTAACCTGAGGATTACATATGATCCTGGATCCCATTAGAGATTCTAAAACTAACAGTGATCCTATGTGGAATAAGTCTTTTGGTAGAATCATGCAACAAGGTCACCCTAACCCAAAAGAAGGGAAAAGTAAGGACAGTTGCATTCTAACTTACACCTGTGATTTCAATACAATTAAAGCCATTATTAAGAAGAACTGGGCCATCCTCAGTGACAATCAGCAGATTGTATGGGTTTCAAGACAACACTAATGTTTGTATAGAAAAAGATCAGAGGCATACATAGCTATGTGGAAAAGAAAATTAAGGAACACCAGGATGACATGAGCATTAAGATCTGTGGGCCACCTAACTGCACTGTCCGTGAGTACTTGATGGGGTGAAACTCATATCTTATAAATATGGTGAAATCTTCAGCAGGTGGTAACTGTAATACTGAAAAAGTTGTATATAGGGCCAAGTGTAATGACTGCCCTGAATTTTATGTGGGAAAGACTGACTAAACTGAAAAGGAGGATTTCAGGTAATCTTTCTGACATCAGATGTAAATGCCAGAGGACGCATTATCCCAACACTTATTAGAACACCCCAGACATTCTGGTTTTACATTTATCATTCTTGACAGAGTGAAGATGGATGAGCTTGAAGGGGATGTCGGTGGTGTTTTGGAGAAAAAAAGAATTATGCTGGCAGCTAAAATTAAATGCATTCAGAAAACCAGGACTTAACTAGTATTGCTGTATTAAGAGTGTGTTGAATTTACATAAGCTGCCACACAATCTGTACATTTTTAGGGAATTTTTGAGGAAATATTTTATGTATTAAAGGTACCAGACATACTAAAAGATAATAAAAATGATGTGTAGCATGTGTATAAATGTATATATGTTTAGTTACTTTAACCTCAGTTCTGATTTCATTAGATTTAGTACACACACATCACACTAGAGATTTAAATGGTAAATTCAAAACACACAAATTTTTCATGCTCTATTACCATAAAGTATTGGTATAATTCCCCCATTTAACATACTGGTGCACATTTATGCATACACTTGCACAACTTTACACATTACTAGTTTACTTCATCCACTGTCTCCTGTGTTTTTTGTACTTGTTTTCAGTGTATAAACATTTCTGGAGGGCTATAAACATGAAAAGTGTCATGACAGTTTCTTTCTCTCACCTGCAAAGCACTGACATTTTTTCTGAACTGTAAATAACTTAATTTTTATGCACACTAATACATATGGATGAATGATTATTTGATATTATTACACAGATATATATTTATAGTGTTCTAATTAGATAATGTTTATGGTTAGACAACTATGTGTGTTTTTTCTTGTATCTATCTTGTTAGCTCTTTTTACTTATCTGTCTATTTTGTGACACCCGTGCACTGGCCCAGCAGTCAAGGAGCCTCAATCCCCACCACTAACACCAGTGAGGGGCGTCCACATAGGGGAGGATAACAAATACACAGTGAAGTACAATTTCCCTTAAGAGCACACAGAGATCACAGTTTGGGGCTGGTTTCTCCCTCTCCCTCCAGATCCCTAATAAGACTCCCCAATAGCACAGCTATAGGGTCCAGATCTCAGCCTAGTGGGCAAGCTAAAACCTCCAGCACCCTCTCTGTCCAATCAGTGGTTCGTGTCCCTGCCCAAGTAGCTGACACACACACTTTGAGATATGAGTTATATACAAGCACCCTCTCTGTCCAATCAGTGGTTCGTGTCCCTGCCCAAGTAGCTGACACACACACTTTGAGATATGAGTTATATACAAGCAGACACTCCTAGGGAAGGCTGGCACAGATTATCCAGCTTGCCCCTTTCTGCCCAGTCTAAAAGGTAGTACCAGCTGCCACCACCCATTAATATCAGCTACTAATAAGACCCTTATCAAAGGGTGTCCAATTATTACTGTGCAATATTATTATCCAACTGGTAAGTGTTACTGAACAGCAATGTTTATTTGGGGTGGTTTGGACAGTATCACTATATACATGCAATGTACTCTAGAGTTTATCTTATCTCTACATAAAACAGCCACAGTTGAAAGGTTTAAAAATATTTAATAATAAATAATAACATAAGACAATACTTCTTACTACACAGTACTAGTCAAGAGTTCAGAGATCACAGAGAAGTACTTAAAGTAATACAGTAGAAAAGTTTTGACATCAATACAGAAAAAAACACTAATCTAATTTTCCTATTTCCTAGCTGTATATGAGAAAACAGTTCTAAAATAAACTTACATATAGAGCATAGGTAGAGTGCTGGTGATGTTGGAGATTCTCAAGACAAATTCAAAATGCTCTGAGTCTCTCTGTCCTTAAATTGATAACACAGTACCACTGACTCATTTCAGATTACATTATTATTTTCTGTTTCCTGGGCTAACAGAAGTTCAGAATGTAACGGTCCTTATGATCTTGCACCTGGTCAGGAAGCTACAGCAATAAAAGGCCTTCTTCTTTTGGCTTTTCCCGGTTAGGGGTCGCCACAGCGGATCAGCTGTCCGCTCATGATTGGCAGTGGAGTTTTACAGTGTCGAGTTGCCAGCTCGGCACCCAACCTTCCACAGAAGGCACACACACTCACACCTAGGGCCAATTTAGAGTGTCCAATCCACCTACAACATGTCTTTGGGATGTGGGAGGATACTGGAGCACCCGGAGGAAACCCACGCTACCACAGGGAGGACATGCAGACTCTGCACAGAAGGCACCCCAGCCGAGGCTCAAACTGGAAAACCTCTTGCTGTGAGGCAGCAATGCTAACCACTGCACCACCGCGGCCAAAAGACATTATACATACAAATTCTAGCAATTAATTCTAGTCTCAAAACAAAATCAAGCATTCCTTCATCCAGACATCTCAGCTCTGGGTTTTGTGATCAAACAATTATACAATGCTTGACTTATCAGCTTTCCTACAGCAGAGTGCACTGTTGTTATATTTTTGCAGTTCCACATTTAACACAATTTTCTTCCATTTAAGAGAACAAGTCTGTGGCTTATATTAATATTTACAAATGACAGAATTGTCTACAAAGTTCTATCTGGCTAGGCTGGCAGCCTTCACATATCTTTACATATGTATGTGATTTTAGTTCTTGTCACAGACCTGATGAAGGCATTATTGCATTAGTTAGCCAAAAGTGATTCTTGTTAAAGTCAGTCTTTTTATATGTATATTCTGCTTTTCTTAATGCCTGATTTTGGAATGTGTGTTGCAAATAGATAGGTACTGTTTTCCTTAACTAGGATTTAGTTTGATCTAATCAGTAGTA
Organism: Protopterus annectens; assembly: GCF_019279795.1. NCBI lineage: Eukaryota > Metazoa > Chordata > Ceratodontiformes > Protopteridae > Protopterus > Protopterus annectens. The sequence continues at coordinate 355,101,685 of NC_056742.1, forward strand.
GTAGTAGTAGTAGTAGTAGTGTGTGTGGGGGGGGGGGGTGTTTGCTGTTCTTAAATTCAGTTTTACAGCCCTGTTTATATTGCTTGCCTGGAATAGGCTGGTGTAAAATTAAACAATACATTTATTTTCCAGATCTACTTTTAAGTGTATAAAAGCTGATATGTTTAACATTGTAAAGTATTTCTTAATTTATTTTGTTGCTGAGGTTCACTTGTCTGTGACGAATAAAGGCTTGTTGCTTTGGAACACCACCTAGGTTTCATTATTTTTGGAAATTATTGTGACTGACATCATCAGCAAAGTTTTAAGACTACTAGTTTTTCTGTTTTTTAACAAGACGTCTTACAGCAGGGTAGCGTTTTTAAAATCTTAGCAGATAGTTTCACAAATATTGCTGCAAAGGAGCTGTAAGTGTATGTGTTTCAGTTATATGATTGTAAAACAGCTTTTACTAATGAAAAAACATGTTAACATAGGTTCTTACTAAGCTTAGGGGTAGGGAGACCATTGATAAGCTCAGAAACATCACTCAAATCAGTAAAAGGCTAGCAATGACCCCCATTGTGTAGAGTTTCTGCCAAATGGGTCACTGTATTCAGTTATGGAATTAATAAAGGAGGAATAAAGATGGGAGTACAACTTTTTTGGACCTTGACAAGATATAACAAAGGATAATTTGTGCAAGATAGATACATTTTCTAACCACCATAGGCTCATACAAGGTTACTAGGCTAGAGACCCTAGAGTCTTTACAAGCCTAGCTATGTTAATCCCAAGTATACCAGTTTGTCCTTTTTTAGATAGTTTGCAGAACACATTTATGAACAGAGTGGTTCTGTGATCAACACAGGCTATCCCTGTTCATGAGGGACATGGGTGCCACTCCAGGGGTGAAGTTGCGGTTTCCCATCCAATTATCTAGGTTGCATTTGAATAGGGTCAGTGAAGACCTCTGTTTCATGTGAATATGGAGTCTGTTCCAGAGAAGCGTCAGTCTCTGGGAGACATATCTGTCTCTCCAACATGATCTGTTAATGTCACAAGCTAGGTTGAGATCCCTAGACCTAGTGACACTTGAGCCCTTTGACTTGCAGATGTGTAGCATTTCCATTAGGGCATGTTTGGAGAATGTCCTATACACCAGGCACAAGTCACCTCTCAGCAGCCTATAAAATAGAGAGTAAAGTGACAGGGCTTTCAGCCTGTTCATGTAGGTCATGGTTTGGAGTCTCTGTATTTTCTTAGTGAGAAACCTCTGAGGTCTTTCCAGCTGCTGCAGGTGTCTAGTGAGGTGCATGCAAATGGGTGCATTATACTCTATTAGTGGTCTGATGAGGGTTGAGTACAGCGGAGTTATAACACCCCTTGACCTGGATGCTATACCCTTGCTTATTAGGTGCACTATGTAAAAGGCTTTCCTTACCACTATGCAAACTTTGTGGTCAAACTTCAGAATGCTATCAACCTGTGTTCCCAAGTCTCACACCACTGGGTTGGAACTCAGGGGGGTGCTGTCAGTATTGTAATTTGTGGGGAATTCTGTTTTGCCAAAGGGAATAATAATGTATTTTTTGCATTTAGTTTTAGATCATGGCTTTGGCAACATTAATTGGTTTGTGTTAGCCCTTCCTGTACTATGTTGACTTCATTGGGGGACTCCATGATTGCTCCTAGTTTGTAAATCAGCAAAACTGGTGAGCCAAAGGCTGTTAGCTTTTGCCTGGATTTCTGAGAAATAGATACCAAATAGTAAGATCTCAGCACAGACCCCTGTGGTACTCCACTGATGACATGTCTACTGGTGGAGGTGGAGTCATCAGTTTTGACAGTGTGTGTTCTGTTGGTGAGCCAACCGGTTAACCATCTAGTAACATAAGGGTTAATCCCTATCTGGGAAGGTTTCTCAGTGATGCCACAGTGGGGAACTGTGTCGAAAGCCTTGGCAAGGTTGAGATAGGCTGTGTGCACTGTCTTAAATTTGTTCATGGCTTTGGTGACATTCTCAAAGAAGTCTACCAGATTTAATAAGTATGATCTACCCTTAACAAAGCCAAACTGGGTTGGGTCCAGTGTTTGGAGGTCGCCTATGCCCTTGTTGATAAGGTCATTAATAATTCTTTCCATGGCCTTGCAGATGAGGCTGGTTAGACCTATGGGGCTGTAGTTCCCTGGGTCAGTTGATGGTCCCCCTTTTGGGCATGGGAATTATTGTTGCTGTTCTTCATTCTTCAGGAATGTAGCCAGTTCTCAAGCATGATTAAAGAGAAAGCCAAGTGGATCCACTAGATCTTGTTTTAGATTGTTTAGTAAACAACCTGGGATATTATCTGGTTCTGTTGATGCTGTGATTTTGGCCTTGGTGAGCACAGAGATGACCTGTTCTATAGAGATACTAGGTAGAGGGCTGGTGTCAGGTATGCTTTGGGATATGGTAGATAGGAATGGGGGGTGAAGCTTGCACTGAATCTGTCAGCTAGCAAGTTGGCAATATCTTCCAATGTAGTATGAGTAATCCCATCTACAACCAGTTTGGCACATAGCTGGGCATTACCTTTTAGACTGAAGATGTAGTTAAAGAATGCATTATGTTTATCCTTGAGTAGGGATGTGATCATAGTTTCATAATTTGATTTAGAAGACTTTACAAGATTTCTGATTTTCCTGTTTAGACTTAGGAGGGAACTGTTCCTCTGCAGAGTGATAATCCCTCTTGCTTTTGAACAACAGTTTATTCCTCTTGTTATATAATCTGTTTATACTTGAAGTCTACCACAGTGGATTGTTTTTATGGGAAGAACTGGTTTTGATTGGTCAGGTACAGCAGAGTTTATGCAGTCGCTTAAGTGTTTTTACAGGGCATTTGCATACACTTCTGCATGGCAATCATTGGGTTCTGAGATTGTGAGTGGTAAGAACCTTTTTATACCATCACTTAGCACACTGTAGTTAGCTTTGGTGAAGTTTTTGATCATTTTTGCTCCTGTGAGGGTGTCATTTCCAGTAGTTACTTCAGACTAGATTGATTTGGGGTCTGACCCAACCAGGGAGGGCATCACGCATGGGGAAGTACAGTGACTCCCTCCCATGTATGGTCTGAACATTAGAGCCCCTAGTTGGGGGTGCAGATTATCTGTTCCAGATCATTTGTTTTAGCAAATTCCAGGAACCTGTGGGCAAGCGTGTTTTTACTCGTGTATGTCCCCCAGTCTATGGAAGGATAGTTAAAATCTCCCATGACTAAGGTGTTGAGCTGTATGTCAAGGGATTCCAGTAAGTCAAGGTAGGCAGTGTGCTTATCCTGGTTCATGGTGGGGGATCTATAGCTAGCAATGATGTGGTATGATACTTTCCCAATGGTTAGTAAGGCATGGAGTAGTTCGAGAGAGTCAAGCTGTCTGACCAGTCTCAAAGTGTATTTGGTTTTAATGAAGATGGATACACCTTCACTTTTGGTTCCTTCACACTCATTTTGAGGTCTGAACGTGTGGAAGGCATCATAGCCTTGCAAGGCTGGGGTGCTGTCAGCAGCCTTGAACCATGTCTCGGTAACTGCACAGATGTCAGCATCCTCCAAGGTGAGAATTGCTTCCAGGGAGTGCAGTTTCATGTTGAAACTCCTAGCATTAAGCGGCATGACCCTGAGTTTGTCTTGATTAGATTTTGTTACTTTGGAAAATTTGTTGTTTTGACATTGCCTAAAAAAAGGCACTATGAGGGAGGCAAGGGCCTTTGCTAGTATCCAAAAGTCTAGAAGGGATGGGTGCAGACCATCTCTAGCAAAGCAGTGAGGTCTGTCTACCATATCTTCCCAGGCTGACAGATACTGGATCTCCACTGGATTGACACCAGAAGCTGAGTCAATTGTTGAAGTCATTCATTTTTTGTTTATATTGTGGCATAACCCTGGGTGAGGGTAGGATACTGCTTAGGGCTAGAGACGTACCTGTCTGGGACACATAATAAGAGAGTTCCACCATGTCTGTCTTCATATAGTCTAGAGAGGTATGTCTCAAGTCATTCAACATGGACTGTGACAGAGTCATAATACCACCACATAGATATGGCCGTCAAAGAAGAATCTGTTATCAACACATGTATTCAAGACCCTGATGAGCATATCCATTTCTCTGGTGATTTTCCTGTATGCACTTGCATGATGCCGGGGCAAAACTAAAAAATAACATAGGTTTGTAGAGCTGCTGCTAAAATGCTTCACAAAAACATCATAAGGAATTCATAATATAAATAAGGTAAGGGCATACAAACTTTTTTTAATGAATACTGACGTATTTGAATTAATTTAGATTGAATGATATAGTCCCCCTCCCCACTGACTGCTGTGGGATGTGTGGAGCTGCATTTTATGGCAGTCTTAGAGAAAATCTACACCTATTCTCGATGGAGGATGCCACACTTTTTACTTATAAAAGGAGAGTCAGTGAGAGAGGCAGATACATGGTCTTGTCTGACAGTAGGAGGAAGTACTATGGATAGTCATGCAAATGGGCCTGTACACCATGAGGATGAATATTAGAGACATTGGCCTAAAAAAGTGCTTTGGAAATAAATATTACAGTGGTGGAGAATGCTGGTAAAATTTGGTGCAACTGATTCTTCCAATGGAACAGAGCAGATTGGGGTTACAGGCTTGAAGGGGTATTTCAGAGCAACACAGTTAAGGATCCTATACATAGCAGAAGCAGAAAATAATTCAAAGTGGAAAAGGATGATGGTGACACAGGACAGAAGCTCAAAAAACAAGGAGAGACTGGGATTTTGGATGCAGATCTTTAAGAAGAATAACAACAATCATACATAATATTATATTCATAAAGTAGAAAAAGTATTCTAAGAACTAAGCCAACATAGAAATATAGAAAGGGGATTCTGTGTATAGGGATGACTGCAATTAGGGTTACAGGCAGTAGGCAAAAGGGGTCTGGAATTTTTTGGAGAAAACTAGCAAAGGAACCAAGGTTTTGGCAGCAAGTAACTAGAGAGGGAAAGGTAATAGAATGGGTACATGCCAACAATTTATTTCAGCTGCAGGTTAGAGATTGCCTTTCCTATCAAGGATTGATGTCAGAGTATAGGCAAAGAGAAAGAAATAGGGGATCCTAAACATACAACCAGCGTTGGTAGAATTTTTAGTAGAATCTAGGACAGAAGCTGCCTTTAAAAATGAATAATAGAGAATATAAAATATTGCATAACTATAAGAACCAATCAGAGGAGGTTAGAAAAGATTGGGAAAAGAGATTGGATAAGTAATTCACAAAGAAACAATGGGGGAATATATGTATGTCCCACAAATATGCAACAAAGTTGAAGATTTAGGATCTTTGCTTGGAAGTATTTCTATAGGGATTGTTATACCCCAAATGAACTCCAAAGAATTTTTCTGCAGGGAGACAGCAAATGTTGGAGGTGTGATATGGAAGAAAGAGGTAACTGTGAACATGATTTCTGGGAGTGTAATTAGCTGGCAGACTTTAAAGATTCCATGTAGAATGCTTTTCAGAGGTACTGGGTAAGCATATTAGTATAACTAAGGAAATTATTTTTGTTTGAGCTATGATACAGAATCAGACTTGCCTAGACATAGTAAGGCCTTGCTGAATCTAATTATGGTGGCTGCCAAAAAAGCAATTACTACAAAATGGAAATCAAAGTCTAAACCAACTGTACTTGAAGTAGTGAATATAGCAACAGAGATAAGACAACTAGAATCAGGATCTTTAGAAAAGGATAGGAGCAAATTACCTAGGAAAATGGGAATTGTGGGAACAGTACATGCAGAGGAAGAATTAGGTTTAAAAGGAGGCAGGGTTTAATGAGCTATGTAATGTTTGACTGACAATAACTAGATAGATTATAAGTGATGTGTAATATTTGCAACTGCAGTTGCATCAACATAGCTTGTAATGCATAATGTTTGCAACTGTAATTGTATCTGGATGGTTTGTCTTCATTTATATAAATATAAGATTGCCTAGGTGATGTGCAATAATTTAATAAAGATGTTTCTTGTTAAAAATATTATAAAAAAGATACAAGAATATTCATTCATTATCTTATCATTGTCATAATGGAACCAGTCTGATTTATTCCTGTGAAAGTGTATATTTAGTTATTCAGACCAATCATGTGGTACCGTCCTATAAATATAAAAATTACAGCAAGGATCACTACCATGACCTGTGTGTCTATGTGATCCAGTAGAATCCAAAAACAGTGTGAAATAGTGCAAAACCACGACCGAGAACAACATAAGCACTCTAAAGCTGTTTAAAATAACAATGACAGGAGTCCACCAAGTAAAACATTTAATGAATCACTGCCAATCCACAGTCAAGCGCTTTTGTCCTGCATCACAGGACTTCTTCAGAACCTCAGTTCTGAAGACGTCCTGTGATGCAGGATGAAAGTGCTTTACTGTGGATCAAAATATAAAGACTTTCACACATTATTGTTGCAGTGCAACTTCTATTTACCTATAAACTGTGAAGAAAAGTTGAAAACTTCTTTAACACTGTCCATATCTATGTGTTCCACAGACTCAAAGACAAAAATCATAAAAGACTCCTGTTACCAATTTAGAAGTAAAGTCATTCCAACCTATGCAAACTTTAAATCTAACAAGATCCAGCAGCCCCATTCCACATTTTATGAATCCCTATTGCCTTTTTTATCAAATGATGGGGAGGATTGGACAGCATTCAAGGGAGGGGAGGTGACACACAAGAAAGAGGGAACACTAGGATGGGGGTGGGGTAGGTATTCTAGTATCTTTGTTTTCACCTCATATGGGGGACTGGGCAAATAATAAGAATATTCAGCAATATCCTTTGCTGGGTTTTGGATTAATGTTATACTTGATAGTATGGCAGAGTCCTGTCCTTGCTTATCTTCTTCTTGTTTCCTTAAAGACTCCCAGATGAACTGGAGCAAGCTCTTTTTTGATTTTCATACAAAAAAAATTCTAATGTAAAGTCTTCAAATCCTGGAATTTTACCAAAAGTCAGAGAATCTACAGTTGAAATCAAAATAGTACTACCACATTTTTCCTTACTGGATTCCCTGTCCATACATGATAGCAGATCTACCAATTGTGTCAATCTCTTTGTTATCTAGTAAAATCTTGGAGTTCTAAATTCCTTTATGTCAACTTTACATGCTGTTCAGTTTCTGTTCATCATAATTATTTATCTTCGTCTTTAGAGACACGATTATAATTCTTCTAACTATGCTACCTTACTGTTCAACTCCATAATCATCATTCTATTTATTTCTTCCCTTTCTGTAATCCAAAAACAAACCTCTTTGTCTCCAGTTTGTTCTCATCTTGCTTACCAGGAGATGTTATATCTCCATTCTACAAATCATTTATCCAAATCCTCAATTCAATTACTTGTACAGACTCTCTCTGATTTCAAAATTAATGGGTCCATTTTCCAAATTCCTATAGCCTTTTGTACATATAGTAAACTTTCCAAACAAACTATACTGCTGTCAGAAAGAACCATATTCAAATGTTCCATCCATCTGTCCATGCTTACAAGTTGCAGCTGGCTGTTATAGTAACCCTAGGAACAGCCATCATACATACAAACACGCAGTCATGCACTCGTGTAAGACATGAGTTTAGTGGATGAAAGCTTTAGTGGATGAATACTTTGCATATCAGGGTACGGGAGTGTAGAATTATTGAAGCAGAGACACATAAACAAACATAAAACACAGACAAAGGCCTATGGGGAGGGGCTGGCACAAAGGGTGGGGTAATTGACAATGGATAAACTGACATAAAGACATAGGGAGGAGAAATGATGGAGAGGACTGGACAACAAATGGGAGGGTGGTGATACACAAGGAAGGGGAAAACCAGGATGGAGGAGAGGGTGGATTTTCTGGTCCTGTAACTGCACTGCCTGGACTAGACCCAGGAAAAAGTCAGTCACCATCAAGACTGCCCCTTCCCACTGGAACTTCCCTGAGGTGGTGGTGATTGCAGAGCCAAGCTAGGCATTGGTACACCTCTTGAGGCTATTTAAGTCCTTGTCCTGGTGGCCAATGCAAGCCATCAGCTTCCAGTCCACCAGCTCCCCTACCACCTCTGCCAATTCCCACCTAATGACACTCTGGGCCTTTGTCTTTGTCTGAAAGATTTTAAGCCTGGATAAGGTATAGCACTGCTGGTGATTACCTGCTGGGTGAGAAAGTAAACCTATATTGTTTGTCTTTGGCTGACAGAGCTGCTTTCTCTCTTACCTGCTCCATTTTGTTTTCTGTTTTAAGAAATCTTGGCCTGGTGATTTTATTCTGTATGAGAGACGGACACAAATTATCTGGGCTCATATTTCACATTTTTTTACTGGTTAATTTGAATTGTCTCCTGAGTGATGCTTAAATGTCCTTTCGGCTTTTCCCTATTAGGGATCACCACAGCAGAACTCCGGTCCGCTAATGATTGACAGTAGATTTTATGGGTGCCGAGGTGCCAGCTCGACACTCAACCTTCAACGGAGGCACGCCCATTCCACGCATGTCTTTCGAACGCCATTTGACCGCAGGGAGGACATGCAGACTCCACACAGAAGGCGCTCTAGCTGAGAATCGAACGGGAGAAATTCTTACTGTGAGGCAACAACATTACCGCTGCAGTGATAGTTAAATACAAAGTGAAACTCTGGGCCTTTGTCTTTGTCTGAAGGATTTCAAGCATGCATAAGATATAGCACTGCTGGTGATTCCCTGCTGGATGAGAAAGTAAAGCTATACTTTTTGTCTTTGATTGATAGAGCTACTTTCGGTTGTACCTACCCCATTTTGTTTTCTGTTTTAAGAAATCTATGCCTGGTAGTTTTGCTCTGTGTGAAATACAAACAAATTATATAGGCTCATATTTCTCAACAGAGATTTTACCTCTTACCTATCAACATCAGACCCTATAGATCCCCTCTTTTATAGACCTCCTACTGTACACCCCATAGGTTAGTAACCCTAAAATAGCATCCTGATACCCCCATCTTTTTCTTATCTGCTGAGATACCAGGTTCAAACCTTGCATTATGGACTGCCAGTTTTCCTCTGTATTTCCTGCCAGCCTGGTGGATATGGCTTTTTTTTGAGGCAGTGAGCAACTGACTCATGTACATTGACAGCCCCTTACTCCTAAATCACTCAAGTACAATTTGTGAAATGCTCCTATACTAAGAATCTGAGATCACTGCCCTCTTGTGCCCAGAACAGCAACACTAAACAAGTTGTCAGCTCACACACCATGACTCCTTTTCGTAATATGCACCCAACACATAAACCTTCATATGCAGAGGTGCTCTTCAGAAACCTACCTAAACACCAGAGACCTTCAAAACACAAACATGCTACACCTAGCACAACACCCAAAGCACCCAATACACATAAAAACATTAGCACCTGTGTCTCACCAAATAAGCCCTTAAGGCAATACACAACTATTCCAAATGTTTTAGTTATTGGTGGCTGTATTGTGAGATAGATGTCCCACTCATCAGGTTGAGCAAGGGAAGGTTACGGTCAGCTGCCTGTCTGGTTCAAGGATTCACCGGATCACACATGCACTCAAGTCTCTCAACAAGTACCATTATGACTCCATCATAGTTCATGTTGGTATGAACAACTTGAGACATACCTCTCTGGACTATATGAAGAGAGACATGATTGAGCTGTCTGAATATGTGTCCCAGGTGGGTATGTCCCTAGCTTTAAGCAGCATTTTACCCTCGCCTAGGATGATACCACAGTATAAACAGAACATGATTGACTTCAATAATTGGCTTAGTTTCTAGTGTCATTCTAAGGGGATCCAGTTCCTGTCAGCCTGGGATGACTTTGTGGATAGACCATGCTGCTTTGCCAGAGATGGGTCTTCATTTGTCCAAACTTTCAGTTGCCGGATTAAGGCACTTGCCTCCTCCCCACAATGCCTTTTTAGGCAAGGTCACAACAACAAAATTTCCAACGTGAAAATATCAAACGCAAAGAAAATAAGGGTCATACTGCTAAACACTAGGAGTTTAAATCAGAAACTGCACTCTCTGGAAGCAGTTCTCTCCCTGGAAGGTGTTGATGTCTGTGCAGTCACAGAAACCTGGCTCTAGGCAGCAGAAAGTATCCTGGCCTTTCAATGCTACAATGCCTAACACACTGTCAGACCGCAAATTGAAGGTGTGAGAACCAAAGGAGGTAGAGTATCTATCTTCATTAAGGATAATTACACATCTAGACTGGTTAAACAGTAAAACTCTATGGAGCTACTCCAAGTCCAAATTACTGTGGGTAAGGCTGCCCTTCAGGTCATAGTCAGTTACAGGTCCCCTTCCATGAACCAAGATGCCCACACAGCTTATTTATACCTACTTGGGACAATTAAGTTACAACTTAACACCCTACTCATGAGTGACTTCAACTATCCTTCCATTAATTGGGAAACTTGTATGAGCCTCCAAAGACACACCCCGCACGTTAAATTGGGATGGCATGCAATATTAAAGCAAATTGGGATGGCATGCAATATTAAACAAGAAGGAAAAGGGATGGATCATTAAACTTGGGGCTTTGTTTTCTCCAGGGCTTAATGACCATATGTAGTTTATGTGTATGATGACAGCCTTGATAAATTGAGTTGCTTTTGCTTTGAATGGTGATGTTCAGTTATCTAATGGAGTTGGATCATGGTATAAGTATTGGTGATTTATGCTTATGGATTTATCACTGAAGAAGGCAAAGTTGCCGAAACCAGTCTGAATTTTATGGTGTTGCCACATTAAAGAGAAATATGAATACGCTTACATGGTACTGGCTTTGCTTTTTGAGAGAAACTTATATGAGCCCAAACTCACTCACTCAAACGTTCCTGGACTTTAAGTCAGATACCCTGGAACAAATAGTGCACCACCCCACAAGGGCTCCAATATTCTAGACCTGGTCCTCACTAATATGAGTGACCGGTGCAATGCCTCAAGTGTTAAATCTGTCATTTTTTAATTAGCTATAGGACAGCCTTGTATGTGGTGTTAATAATGCTGCTGAGAAAGATTTTGCTTTGTGACAGTGATTTAACATTGAGCAAAGTTATAGAGATTTGTCAAATACATGAGCTTACAGAAAGGCACACAAATATGCTTGCAAGTGATATGAGTATGGTTTCAACAGCTTCTAGAGCAAATGACAACATGCAGCACGTGGCTAACTGGAACAGGCCTAAGCACATGGCAGATGCAGCCCCTGCAGGATTTTCAGGGAGAGCCCGTACCCTTCCAGCATGTTCTAAGACTAGCTCAATAAAACAGGCATGCTCAGTGCAGTACAAGGGTGAGTCAGCAAAACCCATGTCAAGTCTTATTGTTAACAGTCGTAATTGTGGTGCCAATCATGAGTCTGAAAAAGAGAAGTGCTTAGCATTTGGTCAACAATGTCACAAGTGTAAAAAATGGAACCACTTTCAAAATCTTTGTAAATCAGGCAAGCCCGATTCATTTATTAAGAAAGGTCACTCAAAAAAGCAAGTTGATCATGTAGAAAGCTGCCACTCTACTTTTTATGTAGATGGTGTATCAATGGTCAGTGAAAAAGTTAATGCAGTAGATTTGTTGGCAAAGAATGAAGTGCTTTGTACTGTCCTGATCTATGGCAAACTCATGGAGCTCAAAGTAGACACTGATTCAAAGTGCAATGGTTTGTCAGCAGAAACATTTGCTAGAGTAAGAACTGGTGAACAACTTAATTTGGAAAATTGTGCAAAGCTTGTTGCTTATGGAGGTGAAGAGTTTCAAACTAAAGGCTCAGTAGTGCTTTCATGCTGTTCAGCTGGCAACAGTTACAGCTTGCAATTGTATGTAGTCAGAAGACCTGTGCAGTCATTATTAGGTGTCAGAGACAGTTTAAGAATGAAACTGCTTTCTTTTCCATCATGTAAGCACATGTCCTAGTTCCAGCTTCACCGGTGCTATTTTCTCAGAGTATGCTGATATTTCTGAAGACAAGCTGGACAAACTTCCAGTTGTATACTCCATGAAATTAGACCCAGAGGTCAGTCCAGTGGTTAGACCCATGAGAAAAGTTCCAATAGCTATGCAGGACAAAGTCAAGGTCCAGTTAGATAAAATGGTGCAACAAGGTGTGATTTGTCCAGTGACAGAGCCAACTGAATGAGTGTCTTCCATGGTAGTTGCTCATAAGAAAAGCTCAGATGAAATGAGAATATGTATTGACCCAAGAGACTTAAAGCATTAAAGAGGCCCCACCATCCTATGCATACAGTTGACGAGGTTGCTGCCCTCATGTCAAATGCCACTGTTTTTTCTGTCTTAGATGCAAAGAGTTCATTTTGGCAAATAATGTTTGGTAGCAAATCTTCTGTACTGAATACATTCAGTACCTCATTTGGTAGATACAGATTTCTCTGAATGCCTTTTGGAATAAATTCTGCCAGTGAAGTCTTTCAGCGTGCAATAGAGCACATTTTTTCCAGTTATCTGTTTGCTATAATAGTGGATGATTTACTAGTTGGAGGTATTGGTGAAGTAGAGCATGACAGAAACCTCAGGAAAGTTCTGGACAGAGTGCATGAAGTGAATTTAAAGCTCAGTCCCCTGAAATGTAAATTCAGGCTACCAGAAGTTACTTATGTAGGTCATGTATTTACCAGTACAGGCTTATGACCAGGCCCTTCCAAACAGTCATTCTTAAGATGCCAGCTCCAGACAATGTCCAAGCCTTACAGCTTTTCCTTGGTATGGTTAACTATTTGGGTAAGTTTATACCAGACTTCAGTGAATTATCAGCACTTTTAAGAGAGCTGACACTCAAAAATGTTGCCTGGTCATGGTTGAAACATCATCAGAGAGCATTTGATGACCTTAAACAGAACATTTCCAGTCCACGTACTCTAAGATAATATAATGTCCACAAACCAGTAATTCTTTCCTGTGATGCTTCAAATTCTGGTCTTGGTTCAGTTATTTTTCAGGAGAGCAGAGCAGTAGCTTATGCATCTAGAACTCTTACCCAAACTGAGATGCAGTATGCTCAAATTGAGAAGAAACATTTAGCAATTGTGTTTGCATGTTCAAAGTTCCATGATTATATTTATGGCCAAGCTATCCAGATCGAGACTGATCATCAACCTCTGGTCACTATTTTAAAGAAGCCTATGCATACAGCTGCAGCTACACTACAAAGAATAATGCTCAGATTACAAAAGTACAACTTCAAAATGGTCTGTACAAAAGGCAAACTTCTTTAGCTGGCCAGATCGCCCAGAAATAGCACAGAAAAGCTTAATGTAGAGAAATTTGACTTCGGTGTCACGGAGGTGTGTAATTTTTCTACCACAAGACTTTATGAGCTAAGAGATCATACAAAGATGGATCCAGTTTTGCAAAATCTCAACCACTTCATTGATGTTGGATGGCCGTCAAAGCAGCCTTGTGTACCAACAGAAGTGCAGCCATATTTTCTTTACAGAGATGAGATGTTGATGGTATAATTTACAAAGGTCCTAAAGTTATTGTTCCTACTTCCATCATGGCTACCCAGGTTCTGAAGCTACCAAAAGAAGGGCATGAGGAATAGTATTTTGGCCTTCTCTGTTGAAAGACATTGATAAAGTACTTTCATCTGGTGGTTCAGTATGCAATAGTACTAAACCACATTTACAAAAAGAGCAACTTCATCTAAGCCAGATTCCACAGTAGCCACTGACATATTTGAGTGGAACAATCAGAATTACTTAGTGTTGGTAGACTCTTATTTGAACTGGTTTGAGATCGAACTTCTACCTAACCAGTACTGTTATTACTAAGTTGAAACATCAATTATCAGTCCATGGTAGTCCACACAAAGTTATTTCTGACAATGGGGTCCAGTTTACCAGTCAATTATTTCAGAAATTTGCAAAAGAGTGAGACTTTATCCATATTACTAGCTGTCCTGGATACCCACAGTCAAAAGGCCTGGCTGAGCATGCAGTACAAAATGCAAAGCAATTACTAGAAAGGTCAAAGCATGACAATACTAATATCTTCTTGAATTAGCTTAATCTCAGAAATGTACCCTGTGACAACTTACTTGGCTCGCCTGCTCAGAAACTTCTATCTAGCAAACCAGAACAACCTTGCCTAACAGATCCAGTTTGTTGGTGCCTAATGCTAAAAACACCAGAACAATCAAAGCCCAAGTACTTAAAAAGCATTCCTTTGAGAAGTTCAGCTATGATAAAATGAGCAGATTTCTTCGTCCATTGAAAGAAGGAGAGATAGTGAGGATGTAAGCAGCAAAAGGTTTTGATGAAATTGGTCAAGTGAGAGTTATATGTACCAAGCAGAGATCCTACTTAATGGAATCTGAGGGTATAGAATACAGAAGAAATTGCAGGCATCTTCTTCTGGTGTCTGAATCGATATCACAGCATCGTACCTATGATACAGACTCTAGATCTAAGAGCAACTCAAACAATGTTCCTGTTGAAGGACATGTCTCAGTACCTATTCACATTCCTGATGATGTTCCAGATGTCCCAGAAGTTGAACATTCATTAGAGACAGTCTCTGTTGCTAAACCCAGTTTTAATTTTTATGTCACATGATGAGGTTGTATTTCTAGACCTAGTGTAAAATACACAGCAACCTGGACATGATTGTTTTATTTATATTTAGTGCTGTATGATTGCATGGCAAAGAATTAGTTCTGTATATTTGCATGTCAAAGGATCATTTCTATACAACTGCATGTCAATGAATTTTGTCATTTTCAGTGTATGACTTATTTCTTAAAGAGGGAGGATGTATAACAGAGCATGTGTTGTAACTTTAAGAAGCATTTCAAAGTGAGGCCACATGCATCTAAATAGAGAGCACATGCAGGCAGCAGTGGCATTTTGAGAGAATAGCCAGAGTCCTAACATGTATGAGTGCAATAATCAGTCTGTTTATATGTTTACTTAAGTTTGTTACTAAGCCTCAATCCTGATGTGTTTGTATATAATAAAGCTGCTTAAACTGAACCCACAACTGTTTATCTGTTTTATCCTGACTGGATGAGCGACAGTACCCTCCTAAGGGAAGGTGTATTCGACTTCTAAGCTCCAGTTTCCACAGAAGGCATTGATGGCTATACTAAGGTATACACTGATGCCCTGTATAAACATCTACACAAATGTATAAACACAGCCATGCCAGATAGGATTAAAGCAAGATTCTCAAGAAGAAAAAACATCCCGGTGGACGTCTATCATTAATAAATTATGCAATAAGCAAAAGAAGCTGCTGTCTAAAAATACAAATGTGAGATCCCAGAACTGGAAGAGCACCATCCTCAGCCTAAACAAGCAAATAAGACAACTCATAAAATCTTCAAAAAGCAACTATGAGAAAAATGTAGCAACCATAGCCAAGGATAACCATATGGCTTTCTTCAGCTACGTCCGCAACCTAAAATGTAGAACTCAGATATGTGTCAAACTAATTGAGAATGGCATCACACACATTGACCCTGTGGAAATTGCAAACCTGCTAGCAGACAGGTTTGGCAAAAATTTCACCCCCTACCCAGAAATCATGTCTTCATCATCTCCTTCTCCCTGCATCTCTAAAGAACAAGTCATCAATGGTCTCTCCAAGGCTAAGAACACAGCCTCCATGGGACCAGATGGCATTCCAATCTACATTCTTAATATTCTAAAACAAATAGCTAGTTACTCCATTAGGCACTCTATTCAACCACAGCTTGAGTAGTGGCTTTGTCCCCACTGAATGGAGAACAGCAACTGTTATCCACCTCCACAAGGGCAGCTCGGCAACAGACCCGGGTAACTATAGACCCATAAGTTTAACCAACCTCATCTGTAAGGCAATGAAACAAGTAATCATGGACCCCATAAATAAAGATATAGGTGACCTCGAAACCCTGGTTCCATCCCAGTTCAGTTTTGTCAAGGACAGGTCATGCCTGCTAAACCTGGTAGACTTCTTCAAGAACATGACCAGAGCCAGAGGTGAGGTCACAGCTGTGCACACAGCCAATTTTGATTTGGCCAAGGCTTTCAACACTATCCCACATTTGGGCATCATTGACAAACTAACCCAGTTGAGTATCAACCCCTATGTTGTCAGAAGGGTTGCAAACTGACTCACAGATTGACAACACTCAGTCAAAGTGGGAGATTTTACCTCTACCAGCAGACCTGTTACCAGTGGGGTCCCACAAGGTTCAGTGCCCCCTCTTGTTTGGCATATATTCCTCAGACGAAACCAGTAACTAAAAGACCATAAAAGTTCAAAATACAGCTCAGAAGAAATAGTCACCACCAATACCAAAACATAGCTTTATTTAGCGCTTTCATCAATGTTTATATCAAATGACTTCTTCAGAATAGAAAAATACTTTAGCACACATCATGTAAGTACAGAGTTACATAAATCACATGACTTACTCAACCAATAAAATTGTCATAAACAAATGAAATAATTAAATATCAGTTAAACAATGGTTAGAAACAAAACTTCCCCTAATCACCCTAACACCTTTTAAGCCAGCCAATAAATCACTAATAAAGGCTTTATTGCCATAAAACATGACATCTATGTATCTAAAAAATTGAAATACAATCATATGTTGTAAGACCGAAGCCTTAATAGACTGCCTATACTAATAGAATCATTCAGACCCGGGGGAAATGATGCATTAAGCCTAATCTGCCAACAAAGTTCTTTGAACTCTAATAAGTCCTCCCATGGTCCACCCTTCACTTCTATTTTAACCCCTTCTGATACTACAGATTTAAATTCATGTGTCGGATTATTTTGTATGTGCTTATATAAGGCATTGTTTGTGTTAAAGTTTCTAACATCTCTAACGTGCTCATAGACTCTCTCTTTTAACTTTCTCTTAGTCTTCCCTATATAAAATCATTTTCACGTTGTGCACAGGGCAGCATATACCACCTCTTTGAAATTGCATGAAAATCTGCCATTGGGTTTAATACTCAAGTTATTAATCATTACTTTATCCATGTTTGACACATTCTTACATTGAGTGCAACCCCCCCACACTTTCTTGCACCCCTCAAAGTAGTGTTCACTTTGCAATTCTCGTTCCTTTCCATCAGATTTTTTATAGTTGTTCCCTTTTTAAAAACTACATTAGGTTTTAATCTTAGTTTAGCCAGGATATTTTCTTGTCCTTGTAGAATATACCAGTTTTCATTAAAAATCTCAAAAATCTTGGCATGATCAATGGTAAATCTTGTAATGAAGGAACACTGAAGGTCACTAGGGTTCCTGTGGGATTTTATACCATGGCCACTCTCATCTCTGGATGTGTGTGTACCTAATAATGGTATAATGTTCCCATTTTCTCTTCTTAGTTTAATTTCCAAAAATATTTTTAATATAAAATCTGAGGGGTAATCTCTTACCTTAAACATATCTATGAGGTTACTGCACTCTGCCTGAAAATCACTCTCCTTACTAACCATGTGTGCAAGCTTAATAAACTGACCCTTCACCAACCCTTTCTTTACATGTTGTGGATGACAACTTTGAAAATGAAGCAGGCTGTTACAATAAGTGGGTTTTCTGTGCAAATTACTCACAAATCTTCTACTAAGAGAATACTTACTGATTTCTACATCTAAGAAATGAATCTTAGTTTCATTATAGGAATGTGTAACTCTCAAAAATCTATAGTCCTGTTTATATATCCATTCAATTATTCCCTATTTCCACACCAAAGAAAAAAACAATATAATGGAAATAACATTTCCAACCATGTGTGAAATTAGATGTGAACAGAAATTTTTTCCCACATTACCATAACGATATTTGCAAAAATGGGGGCACAAATGGCCCCCATTGCTACTCCTATCTTTTGTAAAAGAATCTGCCCTTCAAAGAAGACAAAATTGTTCTGTAAAATAGTTTCCATTAAGGTAACCAAAACCCCCACTTGTACATTACTAAATTGCTTAGATTCAAACAAAAACTCTTCAAACCACTGTATACCTAGTTTTTGAGGTATAACATTAAACACATTTGTCACATCTACTGTTAAAAAAGAAATCAAATTATCACTTTCTAAGTTCAGTTTCTCCAAGAAGTGCCAAGAGTTGACACATATGTGCTCTTCACTTTTTAAGACATCTTTGAAAACAGTATCAATATATTTTCCCATAGTATGAATTTTAGAAACCTTTGCACTCACTATGGGTCTCATTGGGGGGTTACGTACATTTTTATGTATTTTCGGGTTGCCAAAAAAACTCAGGCACCCTGTGGTACTTGGTACCCAAAAAATCAAATGTCTCTTTGGTGATTTCCCCTTGATCAATCATGTCCTTAAGCATGAAATCAATCTTCCTATAGGAGATGTTCACTGAGTTAATAGACACCTCTTGATAAACACTTTCATCAAATAATAAAATGTTCATTCTATCAGCATAATCTTGTTTAGTCATTACCACTACCCCACCCCCTTGTCGTTTTTCATCATTCGTAAACTTTTATCTTTACATAATTTAAACAGTAGAGTTCTCTCAGAATCAGTCAAGTTATGTGAAAAATCTCATACATTCTCTTTTTAACATGGCTGTAAAATCAAATTCACACATCCTTTCAAAGTCAAACAATTAACCAATGGTGGATTAAATATATATATTTTCTTTAAAGCACATACACTTTCACATTAGTCTTTGTTGTCAAAAATCATCTTAAAATTCAACTTCTGTACATATTGTTTCAAATCTAAAATAAGATTAGTAATTTTAGAATGTTCGTCTACAACAAAGTTGAAACCTTTGCTGAACAAGTTAGCTGTATTAATATCTAACATAGTGGATGAAAAGTTATGTAGCGTAAAATCACCTTTGGTGTTAGATATAATTACAGGAAAATCTGCATGACAGTCCCTTTGCACTAAGTCCAAATCATCCTCTCTAAAAAAATCATCAAAAAGTCCATTTAGTTCAACCTCTGGCGTTGCCTTCTTGTGTCCTGGTAATAATACTGCCGTTGTGTATTCATGTCTCTCTGGTTCTGTCCCTGTATATAATGGCCCTATCATTGTCGGTTGCGTATTTTCTCTGACCTCCAAGGGAAATCCCTCCCTAAAGGGGCCTGGTTGTCGATGACGTCATTTCCCTCAGTTGTAGTGGCATCCCCAAGAAAATGTCCTGGATAAACTAGGATTAAAACCTAGTGTAGTTTTTAAAAAAGGGACAACTGTAAAAAATCTGATAGAAAGGAACGAGAATTATGAAGTGAACACTACTTTGAGGGGTACAAGAAAGTGTAGGGGTTGCACTCAATGTAAGTACATGTCAAACACGGATAAAGTAATGATTAATAACTTGAATATTAAACCCAATGGCAGAGTTTCATGCAATTCCAAAGGGGTGGTATATACTGCCCTGTGCACAATGTGCAAAGGATTTTATATAGGGAAGACTAAGAGAAAGTTAAAAGAGAGAGTCTATGAGCACATTAGAGATGTTAGAAACTTTAACACAAACAATGCTTTATATAAGCACATACAAAATAATCCTACACATGAATTTAAATTTGTAGTATCAGAAGGGGTTAAAATAGAAGTGAGGGGTGGACCATGAGAGGACTTATTAGAGTTCAAAGAACTTTGTTGGCAGATTAGGCTTAATGCATCAGTTCCCCCGGGTCTGAATGATTCTATTAGTATAGGCAGTCTATTAAGGTTTCAGTCTTACAACATATGATTGTATTTCAATTTTTTAGATACATAGGTTTTATGTTTTATGGCAAAAAAGCCTTTATTAGTGATTTATTGGCGGACTTAAAAGGTGTTAGGGTGATTAGGGGAATGGTTTTGTTTCTAACCACTGTTTAATTGATATTTAATTATTTCATTTGTTTATGACAATTTTATTGGTTGAGTATGTCATGTGATTTATGTAACTCTGAACATATATGATGTGTGCTAAAGTGTTTTTATATTTTGAAGAAGTCATTTGATATAAATGTTGATGAAAGCGCTAAATAAATCTACGTTTTGGTATTGGTGGTGACTATTTCTTCTGAGCTGGATTTTGAACTTTTATATACTTCTCAGACGTCCAGGCAAAAACGGTGGGGCTGCATCTAATCACGTTTGTGGATGATTACAAACTAGGTGCTATCATTGAATCCCCTAGTGATGTCAGCGTACTTCAAAAGGGACTTACACAGACTAATAATTGATGCCAAAGCCATGGTCTTAAACTAAATGCTAAAAAATACACCATTCCCTTTGGTAAAAACAATGTCCTAGCTGAATATAAGATAAACAATAATACCCTAAGTACATATTCTGTAGTGACAGACCTGGGAACACAAATTGAGTGTGATCTCATCTTTAACCACCATGTGCTTACTGTGGTGAGGAAGGTACTCTATGTCACTCACCTGATTAGCAAAGACAACACCTCAAGAGCAAAAGAGGGTATAATTCCCCTGTACTTGTCCCTCATCAGGCCTATTATTGAATATAATTCTCCCTTTGGTATACTGTACCAGACACCTGCAGCAAATTGAGACTCCTCAGAGATTTCTAACTAAGAAAATTCAGGGTCTCTAGCACATACGGACAGACTGAAGTCACTGCCACTGTACTCAGTAGCATATAGACTACTCACAGGTGACTTATGTCTGGTTTACAGGGCTATCTCTGTCCCAAATCTAATGGAAATGCTACACATCTGTAAGTCAAATGGGACTAGAGACACCTGGACCAGGAACCTCAAATCAGCCTGTGATATAAATAGGACCTGCTGGAGAGATAGATACATCTCAGAGGTTGCCACTCTTCTGGAATAGGCTTCTAATCCATATCAAGCAGGGCACCTCTATGACCTGTTTAAGTGCAACCTGGATGGGAAACTGCAAATTTCTGCCAGAGATTGCCCCGACTTCTCTCCTGGACATGGGTAGTCCTTGCTAGAAATACCTTGGGCATAGACAATATCCCTCATCTAGTATTCTATTGGGATTTAACAGCTAGGCTTGTTATGACCCTTGGGTCATTAACCTAGTAATACACTATGAACCTAAGCTGTGATCCTTGGCAGTGCCACCAGAGTAAACAATACCACTCCCTCTGGTGAGCAACCTCAAGTAGCAACTGGTGATGCCTCCAGGCTAACCTCCAGTATACCTGATGGGGTGTCAGGCCTAGAGACAAGTAGAGTGCTGGCAGGGGAAAGCCAGGGCTGATGATGGTGTGCTGTGAAAGTGGCACAGCCATGGAAGATGTAGAAAATGTTGAGATAAATGGATAGAAATAAAACAACCATAAAATAGTAAAAAGAAGGTTCTCAAACAGAGGGTGGGCTTGGCTTAGCAGTTGAGGTCTTTACATCACAGATGCAATGTACAGGGTTTGATTCTGATCTCTGGTAATTGGCTAGGCTTGTAATAGTCCAGTACTTACCGAAGTACCTATGAAGAGGGGAAGACTGAGACAAATTCAAAATAACATTAGTATTAGATCTGCTGGAGACCGTACTTTAAGCACTAGTTAATGTACTATGCAGCCACTACGTATATCTACTGTGACACCTCAGGTAGTTGTGCCTAGATGCATAAACCTCAGTTTGCTATTGTAGAATGTGTAGTGTCACTTTCTCCATTCTGTGATTGTGTGTGGCAGCGTGAAGGCTACAGTAGTGGGATATGGATATTTGATGTAAGACATCATGGGAGGTGAGGTTCGTGACTCTTTGGAAATGCCAGAAGGCATGCACAGTGGCAACACATATGTAACCCAACATCCCTGTGAGGGCACTGTGCAGTACTACAGGCAGAAAAGCAATCATGCTTAGCTGAGAAAGTATTCAGCAGGTACTTTGGAAAGACCATAACTTATTTGCTGTGCACAAGACCACAACATGATTGTAGCAAAACAAGACTGGAACATGCCAGGTGAAGGGATGAATGAGAGGGCCATATGATGGAGAGAAACACAAGAAATATGCCAGTAAGGGCTACACCTCCGCCACTCAACAGACACACCAATCTAACTCTCCGCCATGCAGTCTTTCAAATCTTTGGACCACACCCCCTAATCATAATATCCCAAGCATCCACCAGGGATCACCACAGAGAATGCCCATAAAATGTCTTCCCCAGTGATGGGTATTCCCATCCCTCCCTGCCATTACATCATTTGCCCAAGCCACTGAGTGAGCATAGTTTGGCTGGGATGTAGTTAGGCCTTTATTCCTCTATGCCACCAGAGAGGCATCAGCCCTGTATATTTACATTACATCTCAGGGCCCAATTTCTGGCCTATTCTTCCAATTGGCTTAAAAGTACAGGATCAAAGCTGTTACTAAGGTTGGACAAAGATGGTGGCTGCCCTGGACACAAGTTGTTAGGAGGTACAATCATCAGGTGCTGGTACTGTAGGAGTGCAGCACAATCTTTGCCTTATAAAGCCTCAAAGATATCATGGCTTCATAAATGAATGTCACTGTTCCATTCATGGTCATGGCTGAAATGCTGATGTGCTCATTTTCTGGTAATTTAACAAAAGCAAGCTGCTTATTACATTTTTCCAAGCATCATAGTCTTAGGGCATGAGCAATGGCATGAAGACGTTTTATTAAATCATGGTACCTACATTTGTAAACATGCTTTCTGTTCAGTGCCTCCACAAGCTGTGCAACTACAATATATCCCCCCCCCCATGTCCCTGGTGGGATCATTGACCCACTCACACATGTTCAATGCACTTGGTGTCATTATGAGTTCACAGAGCAGAGAAAGTCTCTTAGCATGGCACTGGTTAATTGCATGATGAAGTAAATATGTGATTCAGGAACATTCATTATCATCATTGGGTGTTCTTTACAGAAATAAACAATACCTTACTAAACAGGCTTCATCCACCATTGCACACACCCATCTCATATCTACACTCTTCTATGCCTCCCCAATACTCACAAACTTGAGAAAGACTGAAATTGCCAAACTCAATTCCTGCTATAATAAAAAAGCCACATTTGCCACAGACTGTCCTTTCAGCTCACATCATTTTTCAGCTTTTTAACTTCATTGGCTTGAACTTCCCCAACTCCTCCTCCAGAACCAACTAATATTTGCCCACAAAATCCTTCACCAACCTGACAAAACCCCCACCCTCCAAAATTGAATAATTCCACACTCAAACAATAGAGCACTACACTCAAATAATAGATTGCTACTATAGGTAACAAAAGCCAACAACTCAGCTGGTGATTCCTTCTTCTCCAGCTATATATAAAAAAAATGAAATGCTCTGCCCCATAATGTAACATCCCAGCCTTCCATAACAAAGTTTAAACAAATGCTAAAAAGTCATCTGGCAGATCCATGGTTGCACTACCCATGGTTAATTATCTCTCAATTTCTGAAATTATCTAACCACTTGCACCAACTAAACTACCTAACTAGTAACCTCACAATCACGAGACTCCAATTTCTCAACTGTTCACTTTGCAATACTGCATATTAGCAAGACTAAGAATTTGCAATGTGTAATGTTTATCAGACCTAGATTTAGTATGTAAACTACAACAGGTCTTGTATCATATCCCTTACAGATAAGTCTATGCATTGTGTTTGCTACCTAAACCTATGTTGTGAGTTTTCCCTTCTACAAATCATACAACTCTCAAACTGCATTTTCTGTATCTACTGTAACCTGTACATTTCATCAAATGGACGTGCTATTCACACTTTGTGTATAACTGTTCTATACCTTGTATGTTGATATTTCTACATACTATTTTTATGAATTATAGTTTTGAATCTGATTTGTATCTTTTATTTTGTATCTTGTATTGAGAAGCTTTTCTCCCCGGGCCTCCACTGAAAAAGGATGTGTCCAGTCGGACTTTCCCAGTTACCAAATGTAAAATAAATAAATAGCATAATGACTGTTCTGGAAGCTTCAAATTTGTTTGACAAAAGCAGCTGCGCCTGATATGGATGCCATCATGCTATAGAAGATTGCCACACAGTAAATTGTAGAGCAGTGATTTCATTGCTCTTTTTTGATTACTAAAAGCAAGCCAGTTTTACAGAAAGGTAAGGGAGTGTGAAATTGTATTTTACTCTGATGTGCTGTAGAGTTATTGCTTTACTTGTCTGCCATTTTATGATATGAGAGTCTGGTACTGGAAGGCTGGTTAGGTTGCTGAGTGTAACTGACTACAGTGATGTCACTGTGGATAGATGACTTTGTACAGCTACTTTCTGTTGCCATACCAGGGTACATGAAGGGTAACTGATATTGCAGGGTAGCTTCAATGCAAGTTATGAAGGTTCTATCCAGTCATACTCAGCAGATGCCATAGTCCTACGTGTAAACCAGAGACTGAGAGTTCCATCTACTAAATATTGACATGGTAGTGTTAGAGGTGCTCTGCTGGCTGCAAATTACACCTACAGCTGTAGGGGGATTAGAGACCATCTATATTGCACAAAAAGGGGAGAAGAATGTAGTGCATTGGCTAAACACACTATATCTATGGGGAATGAACATACGTTCTTATTCCATGTACAATATGCCAGTGAAAGTCTTGGTGATTTAGTAAATGACACAGAACTAACAGAACTAAAATTAATTTTTAGGCTTGGAGTCCATAGAGGGTATGGGCTGAATGATACACTATCCCTCTTACCTGTCTTAAGAAATAAGAATATTAAGAAATGAGTTTACATGCCATAGGTTTTATGACAATTTTTTATAATTATTGTTTTAGCATGTTATTGAACTTGTATCTTATGTTAAATTGATTCATTATATTAATGAACAATGGTTTTAAATATGTATGTAGCTTTAAATATTTTGGAGGGAAACTGGTTTGTGTTGATTAGGCATGGTATAAAAACTGAGTCTTTTATTAAGTGTTATGATGTGTCTGAGGAAGTAATTTTTTACGAAAACGCTTACACAGTACATTTTTGTGGAATAATAAACAGACTTGTGGAATCTTTAACAGTGTGTCTGTCTCCATAACTTGGGATTTTTTCTGATATATGGGATCCATACTATTCATCGAACGGCCGTTTCACCGAATGTGAAACAGCTGAGCATACTTTCACGAAAGTGCTTTTCACCGAAAAAGCACTTTTATGAAAGTGTGCTAAAAAAAGAAAAGCGTGGGGGAATGGTCGTTGCTGAGATTGTAGTACAGTGGGGATAAGGGAATATTCCCTTTTCCCCACTGTACTGCGATCTTGGAGTGAGAATATAAAAGTAGGAGGGGTGTGGGGGGGGGGGCTTGCCCCCTGCATAAACGTGAGTAGTATATATTTTTTTCTTTTTTAATTTTGTTGTATTTTTTTTTTTTTTTTTTTTGCACAGTTTAGCGAAAGTGCTTTTTCACTGAAAAGCACTTTCGCTGAAGTGTGTTCGGTTGTTTTGTTTTTGGTGAGGTAGGATTTCGTGCAATAGTACGAGATCCATATATACATACATACATACACATGTATAGCAGACCTGTGTTATTTCCTTTGGTGTGTTTTGGGGGGGGGGGGGCTACACATATACCCATGCAGAGGGACAACTGTGCACGTTTTGAAGTGATTGCATTCACATGTTGCAGGATATCCCTGTTTTAAGCCTATGTCTGCCTGTACATATGCTCTTTTATGTCCTGCTAGAGTGACAGAGTTTTAAAGCTCAATGCAATGAACCACACAAAAGTGTATTTTGCTGGCTGGGATATCACTAAACAGTGGTAGTCATAGCATGTGCTGAGCTTGTACAACCCCTAAAGTAAGAAGGTGTGCCATGATGCTAATAAATAATGTATTACTCCAAAATCTAAAGAGTGTGGACTCATTACTATATGATTTGTGCTCATATACCAGGAGCTATGCCACATACACCCATATGTGTGCCCTGTGTCCTCCACTAGAGTAGTCACCTGTGCCCCATACAGATAACACTGTCATTGTTGCTACATACACAACACCTCCAGGCAGATCCAGATGTACAGGTGGGTAGTCCCCTTTCCTATTTCAACAGTATAATGGGTCTTGCAACCTCTGGCCCATTGTAGCGGTATACTGACTGTTTGGCATTACATCTCACATGCATATTTCTTTTCAATTGCAGGTTGTCATGCCTAAAGGTGGAAAACACCAGAAAAGAAAATTCTCCCAGGCAGAGAATAAAATCCTGCTGCAGGCACTCTTTCAGCATGACTGGTGTATCCTCCATCATGAGAGATCTGACCAAAGTCAAAGTAAACTTTATTGTCATTCAGAAATCACACAAGTGCAAAAACTGAATGAAATTCCGTATCTCCAGACTCAATCTGCAGACAACATATAAACTATTTTTACAGACATTTAAACATGTAACACCTGGCTATTACATCACAGACATGCAGGTAGACAGACTAATATTGCACATAATTATAAAAACATCAACATATTTTGAACTGAACACTTACTTGCATGAGACTTTAGTATTGCACAGCTACTTGGTTAAGACACTGCATTGATCCTTACACAGAAAGAGACATTGAGCATTGCACTGTGAACATTAGAGTACTGCACTATGGACCTTAGTGTATTGCAACATGGTTAATTTATGGATTTTCATGTATTGCACTGAAAGAAGAGATATTTTACTGCATTGCTACTGCTCTAGATAGCCTAAGTATTAGATGAGACTAGTAACCAGGTTTTTGCACAAATTGAGACAATTTCTACTGACCCAGTTGGACATCATGGAGTGTAGTGGTTGTTAGAGTTCAGCAGCCTGATGACATTAGGGAAGGAGCTGTTCCTGAATCTCGTAGTTCTACAAAGTATGCTTCGGAAGTGCTTTCTGGATGATAGCTGCAGGAACAGTCTGCAAGCAGGGTGAGTGCAGTCTTTAATTATTCTTCTGGACATGCTGAGACATCTGGATAAGTACAAGTCATGGATAGGTGGTAAGGTGGTCTTAATGATCCTCTCGGCTGTCCTCACCACTCTCTGGAGGGATTTGCACTCAGAGGTAGAGCAGCTTCCATACCATACTACAAGGTTATTCATCAGGATGCTTTCTATCATACCTCTGTAGAAGGTAGTGAGAACTGCCGATGGAAGATTCGCTGTCCTCAGCCTTCTTAAAATGTGCAGCCTCTGGTGTGCTTTCTTGACTATGGCATTTGTATTTGTGTTCCAAGACAAGTGCTCATCGATGTGCACTCCCAGAAACGTTGTGCTTCTCACTCTTTCAACTGTTTCCCCATTGATGGTGAGGGGAGAATGTTCCTTGCGATTTTTCCTGTAGTCCACAACTATCTCTTTTGTCTTGTTCACATTTAGTGCTGTTGTTATTTCCACACCAGGTAATGAGTTGTTCCACCTCATCTCTATATGCTGTTTCATCATCATTACTGATGAGGCCCACCACTGTTGTGTCATCAGCAAACGTGATGATGTGCAAGTACTAGCAGGACATGATGGATTAAATCAATGCTGTAGGTAGCCAAAATCAAAATTACAAGCAAGACTAAAGAGGTACCACTAACATGATTAGTTGTGCATGCACTAGGGCAATCCAACTGGCCCAGCAGCAGAGGGTCATGGAGGAGAGTACACCAGCAGAGGCACCTTTGACAGAGATGAAGGAGTTCTAGGCACCACATGGCATCATGCATATCCACTGGTGTTGCTACAGGGGCATATGTCTGAATATGGGTTAATATCTGAAATAGTGCACTGCAAAGGCCACCTGTCCAATGAATGTTAACTAATATATCTGAAGTAGTTAGCTTCATTTTATCTGCAACCTGTGGGTATTTGGATCCATATTGGATCCGAGCCGGCAACTTAATTTCTAGCATCAGCTCCGAGCTCCTCCCCCTACCCATAATACACCACCATCTCCTATCTTCCCTCAGATCTCATTTGCCGCACCATAGTGAGCATTGTGGTCTCCCTTGCTCTGAGCTTCAGGGATTGTAAGTGTGTTTATTTCTACCTTTACTGTGTGAAAGTGGTTGTTAGTTTTCCCTCCCTCCCCCCCTTTTAGTGTACGCTGTTCGTCGGTTCTAGTTTAAAAAAAAGTTTTTTTTAATTGAGTATTTTCTAGGCCCACTTCCCTTCAGTGTGTGCTTGTGTGTTGTGCTTTCTCTTTAGGGAGTGGCGGCTAGTTTTGGTCTATGGCTGATCAGCCTAAGTCAGTTTTTAAAAAATGCACAGTGTGTGGCCATAAGCTTTCACCGGCTGATGGTCACACTCCTTGTGTAATCTGTTTGGGAGTGCGTCGTTTACCGATCCAGTGTACAATTTGTGCAGGCTTTAACCCAAGGGCCCTCAGGGATAGGAAGGCCAAATTGGTTGCCAAGGGTCTTCTCCCTGCCTCCATGCTGGATTCTGCCATGGCCTTGGTCTCTGGTACTCCCCTCCAAACCACCCACTCAGACAGGGACTCAAACTCCCGCTCGTGCTGGTGTGGGGGAGGAAAAAGAAAAAGAGAAAGAAAAGGATAGAGAAAGACGCAAGGAAGACAGAGAGAGGAAGAGGGATAGGCCTCACAAGAGGTCTCTGGATAGGGAACCCTTCCCTATTCCACCATCAAAGACTCTGAGACCAGCTTCTCTTAGGCTCCGCTCACCCTGTTTCTCGCCGGAGCTGATGGAGTCTTCAGATCCGAGGCCTTCCTCACCCTTGCTTCGCAGACCAGCCAGATCTGAGTCAGTCACATCTTCGCGATCTACTCGGAGCCTGTCAGACTTGGACATGGACAGGATGATGCGGAGATTCATTCAAACCCAAATACAGATGGGAGTCTTGCCAGGCCCCTCTCCCTCTGGAGGGGGGACCAACATGCCGTTCTTCTGTCCCATTTATCCTTCCACGATCCGTGTGGCTGCTTCGGGGTTTTTGGATCCGAGTGACTCTCGGAGCTGTGGACTAAGAGTCGGGCCTGAGGGAATGGATCCATCTTCAGCTCCAACCTTTTCGGATCCAAACCATTCCGTTGGAGCTCAGGCTACCCTCGCTTTGGCTCCATTCCCTGCTTCGGACCCGGGGAGAGCTTCTTCCTTGTTGGGTGCCAAGGAGGTGTGCTCTCCTTCAGCGTTTGAAGTGGTGGAGAGGGTTCTCTCCCAGGGATTCAGACCTCAGCCCATCTCCTCAGATTCCACCCAGACTCCACTGGATTTGGCGACAACTCCCTTCAACCTGTCTCAGGGACAGCCCGTGCCAGAGGAGCCCCAGATTATTCCTCTTGAGGAATCCCCCACTGCTCACGAGTCCTCTTCAGAGAGTCTCACTGAAGAAGGCCCCCATAAGCTTAAGTGCAAAAGGAGGCACTTGGACTCCCCTAAGTCCCTCACTACGGACATGGATTTAGATGAAGGACAAGGTTCCCCCATGTCACCTCCCGAGGATGTCTCCTTCAGAGACATCATGGAGATCCTCCACCAGAGGGGAGGTTGGTCAGCCCCAAAACCTTCTACGGATGAGTCTGTGTTCCTGGAGGCTTTTGGCATGGGCCCATCTACTTCTTGGGTGTCCCTGCCAGCGGAACCCTTGGTGGACCTTATCACCACACAGGCATGGAAGGAGCCTGACACTGTAGAGCCAATCTACAAATACCCTGACAAGATTCTTTCTCCTCCCACGGACAGACAGCTTTGGTCTAAAGGAGCCCCTGTTGATGCTATGGTGGTCGCAGCAGCCACCAAGAAAGAACTAGCGCAAGAGAGTTCCTCAATCTACCCTCCGGACAAGGAGTCCAGGTTGGTGGATAGGTTTCGGAAGTGAGTTTATTTGTCAGCGACCTTTTCCATCCATGTGCTGAGCTGTTTGGCACATGTTATATGGCTGCAGTGAGACCTTGTCTCGGAATTCACTGAGTCTCCCCCAGAGTCTTTATCGCAGCAGGACAAACAACTGTTCTCTATGAAAATGTCAACTCTGAAGTCTGTATCAAACACGTCCACGTGCCTCCCTTCCCAAACCACAGAAGGAGCAGCTAGGGCAGCTGGGACAGGCTAGCCATGAGGCGACACGCCTGGCTCAGGTTGTGTCAGTTTGCAGACCCTTTCAAGGCATCATTTAGTAATGCTCCCTATGATGGGTCCTCCCTTTTCAGGAAGACAGTACGTGACACTCTTGTCCAAAACGAAAAAGACGGGAAGACTTTGTCTGCCATTGGGATCCGCTTCTCTAACCCCTAGCAATGAAATCACTGCTCTACAATTTACCAAAGGCGAGTGATGTTCTTTGGGCCCTGGGCTCCATGGCTGCCACAATCTCTATTCTCCCCTGTGCACACCTTCACATGCGGGTCCGTCAATGGACCCTAGCTGTCCGATGGTCTTGGCTAGACTTGCCCATGGATTTTCTGATAGGGATCAGTTACACCTGCAGGACATCTCTCATTTGGTGGCTTCATTCACCAGAGGTTGCAGCGGGATGCCTTTTCATGTCATCTCCAGCCCAAGCCACAGTGACCACGGACGCCTCCCAACTCAGGTGGGGGGGGTGCTGTACGGGAAGGACTGTCCAAGGCACATGGTCCCAGATAGAGACCAAGTTGCACATAAATGTTCTGGAGATGAGGGCAGTGCTTTTAGCGTTGAAAGCCTTCCACACTGTCCTTCCTCTGAGTATGATTGCAATTCAGTCAGACAACATGTCGGTTGTCTGGTATATCAACAAGCAGGGGAGAACCAGATCTTACCCTCTGTGTCACAAGGCCATGAGAGTGTGGGAGTGGGCGATTTCCACCGGTCAGTTTCTGATCACAACGCACATCATGGGACGCTCCAACATTTTAGTGGACAGATTGAGTCGGGCTATTCTGATGCCGTACGAGTGGTCTCTGAAACAGTATCGGAGGAGATATTCCTTGCATGGGGACAGCCTTGCTGAGATCTCTTCACATCTCCTTCCAATACGAAGTGCAGTGAGTTATTCGCTCTGATTCCCTCACCAAGGGATGCCCCCAGAGATGCTGTAGTCCATGTTTGGTCCCCTGGGTTACTGTATGCTTACCCACCATTACCACTCATTCTGAAGTTTCTTCAGAAAGCTTGCCAACTGGTGTGCAAAGTGATCCTCATTGCCCCATTCTGGCCTTGTCATGTTTGGTTCCCTTTCTTTGTTCTCATCTTCTTGATCCTCTATGGATTCTGGATCCCTGTTTGGATCTAATCTCTCATCCTTCGGGTGCCTACACTCCCAGTCTGGACAGTCTCAAGCTGACAGCTTGGCTGTTCCAGTTCCCTTGACTGCCAGTACTTTCAGTCTTTCATCCCCTGTTAAATCTATACTAGTGGCTTCTCTTAAAGATTCCACTAGGAAAGTTTATTGCAGTAAATGGAGACGTTTCTCTATGTGGCCTCTCAGAGAAACCTGGATCCTTTTACAGCCCCTGTTCCAGCAGTGTTGGATTTCTTGACTAGTACATTTCAGCAAGGAGCTAGTTCCTCCACGGTTAAAGTATAGCTGGCAGCCATTTCTAATTTTCATATCGGTGAAAATAAGATTGCCCTGGCCTCTTCTAGGCTGTGTAAAGCCTTTCTAAAAGGCACTTTTCTTTTGCATCCTCCCATCAAAGATTCAGTTCCTCCTTGGTACATCACTTTGGTTTTCCAGTCATTAGTAACTCCTCCTTTTGAACCTACAGCATCAGTGGATTTAAAGTTTTTATCTTGGAAGACAGCCTTCCTAGTGGCTATTATATCGGCTAGGAGGGTCTCTGAGCTTCAGGCTTTGTCTGCCATGCCTCCTTATTTGGTCATCCATAAGGACAGGGTCTCTCTCCGTACAAATCCTTCTTTTCTACCCAAAGTGGCATCTCAAGCAAACATAAACCAAACAATTAATCTACCTGTTTTTCCAAATTTTCAGAACAAAGGTGAATATAAACTTCATTTGTTAGATGTTCATAGACAACTTCATTTTTACCTTCATAGAACACAACCCTTCTGTAAGTCTGATCAATTATTTGTCTCATTTTCTAAACCTCATTTGGGAAAGGCCATTTCCAAGGTTTCTTTAGCCAGATGGATCACTCTTTGTATTTTACATATTTACAAAGCCAAGGGTTTATCTCCTCCTGGTCTGATTAAAGCTCACTCTACCAGGTCCATGGTGACTTCCACTGCCTTTTGGTCTAAGGTTCCCTTGGATGACATTTGTGCAGCAGCAACTTGGGCAAATTCACATACTTTCATCTCCCATTACAAATTAGATCTGATTTCCAGAGGGAGAGCATCTTTTGGCTCTGCGGTGCTCTGGAATAGGCTTCCATGAGGGCCTCCCAGGATTTGTTGAGTAGCTGGTGACTCTGCCCCACACGCTGCAAATAAAATGAAGTTAACTACTTCAGATAAAGAAGTTATGTACTTACCGTAACATTCCATCTGAGTAGTTATACTTCATTTTTCTGCAACCTTCCCACCCTCCGTCCCCCTGACCTTTTCATGTGGATAAACATGTTAGGTTTATTTAGTTGAGTTGCTAAAGTGTATAGTTGCAGCAAACTCGATCTGAGGGAAGATAGGAGATGGTGGTGTATTATGGGCAGGGGGAAGAGCTCGGAGCAGATGCTAGAAAATAAGTTGCCGGCTCGGATCTGATATGGATCTGAATACCCACAGGTTGCAGAAAAATGAAGTATAACTACTCAGATGGAACGTTATGGTAAGTACACAACTTTTTTTTTCCTATACCAGTCTAGTAAATAGTAGCATTTTCACTGGTTTTCACTTGTTGATGCAGGGCTCTTAGTTTGGGAAATGCCTTGGGAGTTTTCACAGGTGTTGTGGTTAACATGGTCTTCCATTGTGGATGTAGGCCTACCTGTTGTCAGGGAACTATCTGGTTTTGATGATGATGGCAGCCAAATCCCAGTACAGTCAGGAGTCATGGTGTCAGTGGTAGAGTTGGGCAGTGAGATGGCCGCAATCCCACCATATTACATGGACATAGCTCCTGTGCCTATGTAGCCCACTTCACAAAACAAGGATGGCACTCATGGACAGAAACTTGCAGACACATCGGTCCAGGGAATAGTCTCATCACCAGCACCATGGTCCCCCTTTATTGCTGCTAGCTCCACTGAGTGAGTTGATGACATCAATTAATGGTCTTCTAGTGGCCAAGCATGTCATGAGTTCCTCCCACCTCTTTGAAAAATTATATACTGCCTTATTTTGGTTTCTTGCTGTTACTTGCATTTACAGGCACACATACCACAGTATATTTAACTATTTATTGTAACCAACTAGTCTTATTACTGTATTGTACTAAGTACGATAAATACACTGAGACAGACTGCTTCAGTTAGTATGCATTTACAATTACATTTTCCTTTCAGATCTACAAGAATGCAACACAGATCCTGTCAGCTCTCTATGGCAAATTCCCAAAGCTTGTTTATACACAATCATATTTATACCAAAAAGTTTGATATTTATTTCTCAGTCTGATGTATTACAGTCTTCCTTTGTACAACACTTTTCTTTGATCTTCTAATTTGTGATTTGTCCTTGATTCTTTTTCAAGTTCGGTGGTCCAGGGAAACTGTCTTGTATTATCTGAAACGTGGTGTTCCAGCACCATCTGAAACTTGATGTTCTAACTTTATCTTGCTTGATGTTACATATCTTTACTTTGTTGATGTCTTTTCCAGCTGCCATCTGTGCAGTTATTTTTGCAGACTTTGTTTCTCAATAACATACTCCTTTACATGGATGCCAATATCTAATTAAGCTATATATGCTTGCCAGCACACTTACTACTTTCTGCATTTTATACTATTCCTAAATTAACCCTTTATATTTCTTATCATTCTTGCAGCTTTTTATTAAAGCTAATAATCATGCTAGCAACAGTTTTGAAAAGACAGTGAATATAATTATTCTTTCAGTTCCCCCTTATTTTTTTGAGCAACGGACTAAACTTCAGTTAAAGAAAAGACTGCATTTGTTTCGTCAGCATTGCTATTTACAGTATTTACTATGACTTGTTGAGTTATTGCAACTCTTTGTAACCTGCAGCATATAAAACACTTTTAAGCTGTAATTATTATTATGACCCCTAAAACTATCAACACAGGATGTATTAACCAATTTAGCAATTTGGTCCCAGATGATGACCATCCTATGAATATGTCCCATCAATTATGGGCAGTCTCAGCTTCTGTTTTTGTTTTTTACTATTAACACTGGGTTATTTGAAACCACACATACAAACTGTGGTGCCACTTTAACAAACATTTTGAAATTTGAAGGCAATATTGTCCATTTCCACATTTTATTCAATTTACAAATGTAGATACATTAGTACTAAATTGTAATCTATCAAAGATACTTGTAATGACTTACTTCCATTGTGCTTGTAAATGTACAATCCGTGAGATATCTTGTTCTACTAGTTTTTATACCAAGCTCTTTTAAATCTGCATTTGGTATCTTTAACACTTAGAAATGTAATATTTAAGTACAATATTGTTTTTTGGTATTGTTGTCCTATCATAGTACAAGTGGATGGTATTTTTACAATTTGATCTTTATGAAGTATTGTCCTGTTACCCAAAATAGTAAGCATTTTAACTCATGGTCCTTTTTTTGCATTACTGTGTTGTTTATACAAATAAACAGAGTATTGGTAGAAATTTGACCCTTTTTTCCCCTGTTGAGTTTATTCTTATTTTTGTTATTGTCTACACAATGTGTCATTTTTTGTATGACGTCTTTTCTTATCAGAACTGTTACATTTTTGAGGTAATGTACAGCATCTGAGATAGAGCTCTTTAATGAAATCAGTCTTTAATTCTTTCTCTACTTTTACGTATGCCTGACCTTGTTTTGCTAACCATGCTGTTATATTTGTGTTAAATGTTATCTTCCCCAATGTACATGCTGTATGCTTTTTACAACTGAAATTGTCTTGCGTTCTATTTTGTGTAGCATTTTTCTAAGTTTTATTCATGAAATATTGTAATTCCCTCTGTTTTGATGTTCAGAATGATGCAAATGAAATGCAGATATATGTGTTGAATGCTGCATGCTTTGTCTCGCAACTGCATTTTTATCTATAATCCCTGAAGCATGTTCCAGACACTTAACATTCAGCTTGTCTCAAGCTGTACCAGAATATATTATTTCTACATATATTATAGCAACAGATGTGCAC
Organism: Protopterus annectens; assembly: GCF_019279795.1. NCBI lineage: Eukaryota > Metazoa > Chordata > Ceratodontiformes > Protopteridae > Protopterus > Protopterus annectens. The sequence goes on from NC_056742.1 coordinate 355,136,877, forward strand.
ATGCATTTATACATTTTTAAACATATTATTAGAACTGGATGTATCTGAATATGACTATACAGTGATGTTCTATACAGTAATTTATTGACAAAGCTTGAGGATTTTATTGCAAAGGCACTGCAGTCTTGTTTTTTTTTTTTTTTTTGAAAAAATAAACACGTCACAAATGTCAAGCTTTGACTTGTTACTCTATTTACATAGATAAACCATTTACTATATACTGTACAGAATACACTTGCTTGTACAAGTTGTTTTTGCATTTGAGCATACATGGCTGTAATGTACACTCAGTGGTTTTCAAACCTAGGATTAAACTGAAGCCTGCTAATTATATTACTTGAAACATTAAAATGTATTTTTGGTATTAACACTTTGTACCTTTATTTTAGTACCTTTGCAGTACTACATCATTTTATTGCAGTATTGTTTGTTTTATGCTGTGAGAATTGAATGTATGCTTGCCCTTTGGCCGTTACCTAGACTGTGACACTTTGGTCTTACACATTTGCTTTTTGATTTGATCATTTTTTGGCCACTTTTTTTAAAGCTTTTACTGTTGCCTACTGTCAAAGTTGTAGTAGGAATCGCTTTTACCAATTTTGAAAAGACATTTACTGTTACTAGTAGCTATTTGTACCCTTCCCTTTTTGTAAAGGGACCTGTATAATTTAACTGCATACTATAGTCCATATACTGACTGTAGCCGGTGTAGTATTTACTTGCAAACAGATTATTAATGACATGTAAGCACAATTGTGATGTCTTATTACAATTACCAAACAGGATTTTTGTAGACTTTTGTACTTACGTGAATACTTAACAATAATGTTTTAGAAAAACATAAGCCATTTGGCTTGGTGACCAGTCTTTTTTTCTTGACCTTATAAATTTCAGTACCAGTAACATTTTATGTTATGCAACATTCCTTGTAACTACCCAATCCAGCCTGGAAAGATGCGAGTTCACATACTTTTTTTTCTTTTTGCGCATTCCAGATGCTTAACCCTTAACTCCTTTAGCACTTACTCACATCTTCAGTCATTCATTAATATACTTGCAACTTGATATTAGAATTCAGTTGTAATAAACATTACCTTGCCTAACTATGCATAATTTTGTTTTTGAATACTGTTTTTGCTGGGGTCTTTGCTATTTTTTATGCTATTATACAATTACAAAATATTGTAAGAAACAAAAGAGATATTGGCTTAACTAACACATGCTTAAAACGGATATATTTACATGATTTACATTTGCTGTTGTGTGCCTTTTGCTGCACTTTAGGTGAAAAGAAAATAGATGCAGTTAGTCTTGTGACATCATGTCTTTACTGTGTTTAACTACACTCATTTGATTTTTATACCCTAGAACTGTTTGTTTGAAATGGTTTTAAAATCACTATTAAGTGCCTTGCTTTAACTGAATGAATGTTTGTAGTGTGTATGCTTAACCATTTTCTAAAGGTAGAATAGTGCGTCGTAAATTATTTTTATCAGCGTAGTTAAGTGCTGTTGCTTTAACTCCTTACTAACCAAATTATATTTGTCAGTATTCTGTTCTGCTGACTTTAATGCTCTTATGCCCTTCTGAAAAAGTGTTTGCATATGTTGTCTGAACTTTTTGAACTCACTCTGACTGTGTCTTAGAAGTTTTTTAAATCTTTTTGCCAGTTCACCACGAACCTCATCTCTGTTTTGTAATGTGTAGTGGGTTTATGCCACTTTTGTCTAGCAAGATGTGTAGAAGATTTTGTAAATAACTGACTTGACGGATATTGTAACTCTGAAATTAACATTTTACATGTGACAGGACATAATGCATCTGGTTGTTTACCGTTATTTTTATGACATTGGACACAGAAAGCAGTTTCATATGACTTGCATAATAAAGGTTTACTGTTATACCAGTGATGCTGCTGTTTAAGATACCAGTCAAACATAATGCATTTACAACAAATTTACCTAGTAAAGGACTACATGTGCTACAGTTATGTTTATACCAATCTTTAAATCCTGATTATACATGTGCTGGACTATTATTACTGTCTACCTGAAAGGTAGTCTTACACTGAACACTTTTGTGTTTTATGGCATCCATGCTGTAGAATGAGAAACAAAAAGAAAATTACCAGTTTGTGTGTGGAAGGTGGCAAAGTCTTCTGTCGAGAAAGCGTGGAAAGTTCCTCGCTGATTCTCCCAAAAGGTGGTCAAACACAGCTGGCAGATTCAGCTGTGTGAATGTACAGGACCTGTGGAACTTGCAGAGATGCACTGTTCTACTACCGGATACCGTGCATAAGAAGGAGGGAAATGTTTGCACTGCAACTGGATGTACTAACTGAATAAAATGAAAAAGAAGATGTCACAAGAAGAAACCATTTGGTCCATCAACTGTGGCTCACCATTGAAGAATTATATGCTGCCTTCCGTTTGTTTCTTGGTGTTACTTGCATGTACATGCATGCATACCACAGTATATTTAACTATTTATTGTGATCAACTAGTCTTATTACTGTATTGTACTAAGTACAATAAATACACTGAGCAAACTGGTTCAGTTAGTACGCATTTACTATTACATTTTCCTTTCGGATCTACAAGTATGCAACACAGATGCTGTCAGCTCTCTATGGCCAATTCCGAAAGCTTGTTTATTCACACACACATATTTATACCAAAATGTCTAATATTTTTTTCTCAGTCTGATGTATTACAATCTTCCTTTATATAACACTTTCCTTTGTTCTTCTAATTTATGATTTGTCCTGGAGTCTTTTTCAAGTTCAGTGGTCCAGGAAAACTCAGTCTTGCATTATCTGAAACATGGTGTTCCAGCACTATCTGAAACTTGATGTTCTAACTTTATCTTGCTTGATGTTACATATCTTTACTTTGCTGATGTCTTTCCAGTTGCCATCTGCGCAGTTATTTTTACAGACTTTGTTTCTCAATAACATACTCCTTTACATGGATGCTAATATCTAATTAAGCTATATATGCTTGCCAGCACACTTACTACTTTCTGCATTTTATAATATTACTAAATTAACCCTTTATATTTCATATCATTCTTGCAGCTTTTGATTCAAGCTAATAATCATGCTAGCAGCAGTTTTGAAAAGAGTGTGAATACTATTATTCTTTCACTGTTATTCTGAGTGTTTCTATGTTGCTATCCAGTGATTGTTTAGGGCCATAATACAGGGACAGGCAGATACAAACACAGCCGTAGCTGAAATGATTGGGGTAGTAATGGTTTACATGAAGGCCTGAGGGTGTGCATGGGCCAGATGTGCAACATTATGTACATGAGTATCAGGAGTTCGCACTCAGTAGATGTCTGTATGCAGCTACACTTAACCAGTGCACTTTGTATAACTAGTCCACCTCTATCTTCTGTGGGAGCACTAGTCCACCTCGATCTTCTGTGGGAGCACCACTGTAGGAGGGGGAGGACATGGTCTTGGACCCATACTGCAACCAATTCCATGTCACCATCTAGTGTTGAAGCAACTAAGGGGGGATTTGAAAATATATGCAGATGAGATGTTAATGTGGAGACCACCTGTAGCATGAACTGCCATTCATGTTCACAAAACACTTCATCCTCTCTACATGCTGTGGATTGTACCTCTGATGTCCCAGAATAGGGTGCCCCCATAGATGCAGAAGTGCATGGTCAGCTCATGTGTCTCCTGGACCTGTCCATCAGGTCCCAGCATCCAGAAACACAAACACACACAGAGGCAGGCATCTGCAGCTCACACAACAACAAAATTTCATGACACTGGAGATTCCAACCAATCAATTTAGAGCTTCTCCCAAATCTCCTACCAATCACACATATACATACATTCAAAACACACAGCAGTAGTCCTCATCCCACCCCCACACAGACAATGCCTGTTGTCGATTCCCATTACTTTGGACCTCCCTACCTGTGCACATAGATAACCATGTTCTTCCCTCAGTACACTTTTACCTAGGAAGCTTATGCCTGATGTAGTGTGATCAGTGTATGCATGGTATTGCACAGCCTGGGTGGAGTTTTGCATACATCATTTTTATTTTGTATGTACACTTTTACTTTGGCCCATAGTTGTAAAACAGGTGCTGCTTCTTAGCCAGTGCCATGGCATATTAAGCCTGTCTCCATCTGGTATAGTCATCCCCTGCAGCTGGCTTCTCTATAGGATCCTCATCAAAAACCTCCTCCTGATACTTTCTCCACTTGAATGTCTCTCTGCCCCACTGTAACTGTTTGTGATTCAGGATGTTGTGTTACTGCAAAGATTTTATTGCTTTTTGCAGGTTCATAGCTCATTGCTGAACCAGATAAATCTGGATAGCAGAAGGAAGCCTTTAGTAGATGGAACGCATGTTTGGCAATGACCTGGGTCTATAACAAGGGATTATTGTAGGCATGCTCTGTTTTCTTCTGTGGATTTCTAATAGTCATTAGTCATGGCTCCTAGGCACATTTGGCACTGGATGCCCCTGTGGAAAATAACTCAGCACAAACTACTGGTATGAGTTGCACATGCACCAAATGTGAGAGTCATGGGTACCACTTGGGTGGCCTGCAGTCACATGGTACATTATGTCCTGTGTATTACAGATCACCTGTAAGCTAAATGAGTGGAACTCCTTAAGGCTGATACACTGTTGTCCTTGCTTCACAGATGGAATCTTTATTGTAATGTTACTGAAGTCTGCGACCCCCAGTAATTCAGGGAAGTGGTTTATGTGATAAAATGCCTGCATACTGTTGCTTCTCCCCTCTATGGTATGTGGCAACCACACATGCTCCCCTATGTGCTGTAGTATGGCACTGAAGAAATGGTGAAGTATACATTCACCATGTCCCCCAAGGGTCAATGAAAGGTCCCTGTAGCTAGTATTTTTAAAGCTACACATACAATGGTACAAAAGCCTTACAAAGGTTCTCATCCTGATTTTTCTACAAATAATCTTTTAGTTCAACAGAATAGTGGTAGAAAAAATAAATGAATAAGAACAGGCTTCGGGTAACTTCTATTGTACCCCCAAGTTTACCATATACTCCAATAGACTAGTACGGCCATTACAAGGTAATTATGGTAATTATAAGTTTAACTTGCATTTGCAAGATGGCACCATCATCTTTGTTACATATTTTTATTATTTAATGTTACCAAGTGCCATCCCCCAATCATAGCCAGAGGATGTAACTAATAGAAACACAACCCATCAGACACAAAGTCCCAGATATGTCATTTTGGGTCTATATAAGAACTTTGAAGTTTCAAAACTTTGAATGTTCTAATACTGACCCCTATTCAGCGAAAGCTGAAAACATCGAACATACAGAACAGCAAATTGTTTCCTAGGGAAAAAAATTGCTCTTCCAAAACACACACACACACACACACACAACACAAGCACACCAAACAAACAGCAATCCACACCCATCTTACACCTAACCCTATACTAAACTATACACACACCACTAACTATCCACTTTCCTTAACCCAAACCCTAACCCTAAGGTCCGTCACTATCGCACACTCACCTCACCCGGGCCCTAACCCTAACTCGCCTACCCCGCTCTAACCCTCGCATCCACACAATCGCACACATACCTAGCCCACGCCCTAACCCTAACTCACCTAACCCTCATGTCTACACAATTGCACACATACCTAACCCACACCCTAACCCTAACTAACCTAACCCGCACTCAATCGCACACTTACCTGAACCTGACCCGTAACTTTCACCACAGCACTGAAAATACCGAAGCAACAGAAACAGACAACCAAATTTTTCCCTAGGAAAAAATATGGTTTTCTGTTGCTTTGATATTTTCAACTTTCGCTGAATAGGGGTCGATATTAGAACATTCGAAGTTTTGAAACTTCGATGTTCTAATATAGACCATGTCATTTTAATGAGAGGCTACTAATTAGTTCCACCCCTCAGAGTAAGAGGGCAGAATCCCTTAGTGAACAGGATAAAGAGGAGGGGGAGAAGGGAAGAGGGGGAAACGTGTTAACTGGCTTGGACAATCCAAACAATTACAATCTCTATGCTGGGATAAAAATAAACCAATATAAGCAAAATAACTAATATTGGACTACTGTTGAAACTTGGTAACATTAAATAATCTTCTTCTTCTTTCGGCTTTTTCCCGGTTAGGGGTCGGCACAGCGGATCATCTGTCCGCTCATGATTGGCAGTGGAGTTTTATGGTCTTGAGTTGCCAGCCCGGCACCCAACCTTCCACAGAAGGCACACACATGCACACACTCACACCTAGGGCCAATTTAGAGTGTCCAATTCACCAACTGCATGTCTTTGGGATGTGGGAGGAAACCGGAGCACCCGGAGGAAACCCACGCGACTGTAACATTAAATAATAAAAATATATAATAAAAGATGATAGTTTCATCTCATGTGAGGACATTTGTAAGGCTTTTCTTCCTCGTATGAAGTGATGAGGAAATTTTGCTTAATGTGGGTCTTTTCAAATTTTTTTTTCATTAGGTTAACATTGTCGACTTTTTACAGCAGGTTAGTAATGGAAAAGTTCTTCTGAACAATGAAGAAATGGCAGTGTTTACAAGATTGTCTGAAGGCTTGGTAACAGTACTCTTAACAGGCTGCACCAGTGATTAGAAGGAACCAATACTTAAAGAATTTGATTGATACATACACACTATAGGGTGTTAACCTTCTCTGAGTGCAAAGATGTAAAGAACAGAGAAAGTACGTACCTGATTGAGGACGCTGCAACAGCAGTAAAGTATTTTGATTGGAAACTAGATCCTGTGCAGAGTTTGTTTCTGACCAAGGACTAAGAGTTAAGAGGTGCACTGCTGATAGCTTAAAAAATATTTTTAAGCTGCTGATTGGCTACAACACAATATATATGTTTTTACCCAGCACTTGTTATTTATGATCTGATGAAGGCTTAAGAAGCCAAAAGTGCTTATCTCAGCTGGGAATTTCATGTGTTAACACTTTTATTGTTTTTCTTTGAATAAAGAGTGTTTTTATCACTGTTGACACTCTGCAAGCTTGTGGTGGTGTATCTTGAAGATTTTTCTACTTTGTTGTACCACTTTGGGACACCTTTGGCAGTTGTGGTTGATTGATTTTGTCAATACAAGGATTTAGGTCTAATTATTTGTAATAACTCATTCTTTTCAAAACATCTTGACACTGTAATAAATATAGAAATTCCTCAAGTGAGTTTGTCATTAAAAGATGAATCAAGTAGAAATATCTTTGCAAGACCTTTATAAAACCATTGATGGCGTATAATAACTTATTCTGTAGATTCATCTTGAGATTTAAACAGGCAAGAAATGGTCCAAAGAAAATTTACTAAAAGGATATGTGGTTTATCAGTTCTGATGTAGTTCTAAACTTAGTGTGGAATGAAACCACTTACTCTATTTTTATTAAACATTTGATATCTTCTGGTGACCTTTTTTTTTTTTTTTTTAAGTATTTGTGTGGTAGGAAATGATTTTGTTTGTTAAATCATGGTTACAATGAAAAATGTAAAATAACTAAGCTATATACTCTGCACTGTAGATATTACATGGGAAAGACAAGCCTTGCCTTCAAAGCTATAATGAGTAAGGAATTAAGGCTATTATTGATTTTAGAATTACGTATACATAATGAAGAATAAAACACTAAAATATAACAGTAATTCCATTTTTGCATTATGGAATTATCAACTGATAACTATATATAATTAAACATTTAATTTAGATTGTTGAGTTGGAGATGAAGTGTTTAATCCATACTTGAAGGCTTCAGAACACAGTTATAGGATTGTATGTGGCATTTATGCCTCACCAATATCCACCCTTAGATTTCACCTCCTTTTTCAAGGAGCTCAGTCCAAAAATGCATTCCATTTCTGCATATTTCAGAAACAATATAGAATTAAGTGAGTTTTTATCCCCAGTTCTGTATTTCCTGGGATGATTTTATACTTTTATTGAAGGATCACTCACAACATAGGCAAATATACATTTATATAAAAGAAAACATATGTTAACATGTTCACAGTTAAAAAACATTATACATCACATATACTATTTTATGCAATTATCAGCAATCCAATATTGCACAAATTGATCAATTCCTGCTGCCCCTTAAACCTCACTCCTCCTCCAAAACATTATTCTGCATGTATTATTTCCCACAATTCCCATTTTTGTATTTTGCTCCTACCCTTTTCCAAAGATCTAATTTCCAGTTCTTTCATATCTGTTACAATATTCACTACCTCAAATACAGTTGGTTTAGACTTTGATTCCCATTTTCTAGTAAGTGTTTTTTTTTTGTTTGTTTTTTTTTTGTGGCAGCCACCAGAATTAAACTTAACAAGGCTTTACTATGTTTAGGCAATTCAGATCCTGTATCCCAGCTCAAAATAAATTAATAAATAAAATAATTTCCTTAGTCACATCCATATGCTTATCCCGTATTCTGACATTGTACACTTCCAAAACACATGTTTGCAGTTAGTCCTTTCTTCCCCATCATACCGCCAACATTTGCCATCTACCTGAGGAAAAAAAATTCTGCTTGAGGTATAAAAAATACTAATGCAAACATTTCCAAGCAAAAATCCTAAATCTTCTACATGTTGTTACATATTTGGGGGCCATATATATGCCCTCTCATTGTTTTCTTGTTCATCCAATCTCTTTTCTCAATCTTTTCTAACCTCCTCTGATTAATTCTTGTAGATATCCTGCAATATTTTACATGCCCTACTAATTATCACTTTTTAACAGCATCTTCTGTTCTAGGTTCAAATAAAAACTTTACTCTGATATAGGTTCCTAGATGTTTACTAGGCATGTGACTACTTTTTTAAGCCTAGCCATGCATCCCAAATTTCCGACAAGTTCTGGTACCCTTGATAAGTATAAGCATGGGCTTGGGAGGTGAAGCATTTACAGTTACACTTGAATTGGGTTAGGGAAGAACTCTGCTTCATATGAATGGGGAGCTTGTTCCAGAGAAGGCGTCATCGCTGGGATACATACCTGTCTCTCCAGCAGGTCATATTTATATCACAATCCCCGATGAAGGCAGTCCCTAGCCTGCAGACCAAATGTCTTCTTAGCCTCTTCTCACTCTATTACCTTTCCCTCTCCAGTTATTTGCTCCCAATATCTTAGTTCCTTGGCCAGTTTTCTCCAGTAAATTCTAGAACCATTTTGCCTATTCTCTGTACCCGAATTGCAGTCATCCCTATTGGCATACTCTCCTTTTTCCATTCTAATGTTGGCTTACCTCTTAGAATATTTCTGCTACTTTATGAATATAATATTCTGTATGGCTGTTGTTCTTCTTAAGGACCTCCATACAAATACTCATGGTCTCCTTATTTCTTGAATTTAACCCTCTCCCCCTAGCTACATCATCATCACTTTCCTATTTGAATTATAGCTTTCTGCTTGTGTTACATATATGTTAACTGTTTAGCTCTAAAATATTCCCTCAACTTGGGCAATACTAAACCACATTGTTCTGTTGGAGGGATCGATTTATTAAACTTTACACTTGTCCTCTTCCCCTCCCAGATAAAAATCTTTCAACTCTTTATTACTGTCCAAAACTTCTACTCTGGTTTATAAAAAATGTGCCTGACTTGTATTAAAATCTAAAGGGACTAACAACATTTTACTGCTTGTATCCTACTATCCATATCCATAAACAAGAGCTTCATGTTTCTCAGTTTTTGTATTATCTTTTGTTTAGTCTCTTCCCACATATCATTAGCTGACAGAACATAATCTTTTTTACCCATAGTCCTAAATACTCCATTTTAGCATGTCTGCATGTTGTTGTCTTTCAGCTTTTTCCTGGTAAGGGGTCGCCACAGTGGAACTCTGGTCCGCTAATGATTGGCAGTAGATTTTTACTAAATGCTGAGATGCCAGCTCAATGCCCAACCTTCAACGAAGGCACGCCCATTTATGCATGCATGTCTTTCGAACGCTACCCAACCATGGGGAGGACATGCAGACTCCACACAGAAGGCACTCCCAAGCCACGCCGAGAATCAAATGGGAGAACCTCTTGCTGTGAGGTAACAACGCTACCACCGTACCTCTGCGGCATTTGAACCAATTCATGTATGGGTATGTGGTTTATAGCTAATAGCCTTTGTCTTCATTAATTTTTATATTCAAAAAATACTTGAAAATGGTCTCAGAATGTTCCACAACACTGAGATGTCCTTTTCTAAATTTATCAGGTAAAAAATATCATCTGCAAATGAAGCCAATTTTTCCTTGATTATCATACCAATTAGAACCTTGAATTTCTGAGTCCCTTATTTTCTTTGCCAATGACTCTAAATATTAGGCAAATAAAGGGGAAAGAGGACACCCCTGCCTGATTCCTCTGTTCAGACATTACTTATCAGAAAGGAACCCTCCCACTTTTATTTTTGCCTCAGTCCCTCATATATCCTTTTAATTAACTGTATTATTGTGTTAGGGGATGCAAATGCTTCCATTGCCCTATTCATAAAATCCCAGCTTACACTGGCAATGCTTTCTCTGCATTAAGACCAGCAACAACAGAGGTTTTTTCTTACAGTGTACTTTCCTCTGGTTTGTCATTGTTGATGTTGCCAAATGTTTGCCTCCCCACCATGAAACCACACTGATACATATCTATCAAATTTGGCAACACATTTGCCATTATTTTAGCTATTACAGACATAAACACTTGAAAATCATTATTTAAAATTGAAATGGGCCTATATAAAAATTGGTCTGATGTGTCTTAATCATCTTTAGGTATTACAGCCAGCATAGCTTTCTTCCAGGATGTTGGTAGAAAACGTCCAGATTTTTATTATTTTCTTCCCTCCTAGTTTCCAAACTTCCACAGGAATAATACCTATTCCTAGAGACTTTCCTGCAGATTGATTATACTTCACCATTTTATCTCATCTCCTCCTATCTTAACTGTTAATTGTCAAGCCTTATCTACCTCTAACCTCGGCATACCTAAATCTTCTATAAACATGTCCATTTGTGCTTTTTCTTGATTAGTACATTCCTCTGCTTTATACACATTTTCATAAAATTTCCAGATATCTCTAATACTTCTACAGGATCCCTGGTTATTTTTCTATGTTTAGCCACAGCCTTTTCTTCTTTCTGTTGCATAGGTTGTTGTGCTAAATGTGTTTTTTTTTTTTTTTTTGTCTCTGCTGTTATCAAAAGACAGTTGTTTAATAACAATCTTTCTAAACTCATGCATATTTTCCAGATACTCCCTTATTTTTTCTTTAGCAGTTTACATTTGCACCTCTTCTTGTTCTGTGAGCTTCCCCTTTTTCTGCAATACTTTAACCTTTGTCAGCCATATCTAAAAATGTTACTTCCTAAACATATCTCTTTTCTATTTTTCTACCCTATTTTTAAACTTCACTTTAATTTTATCCCACTCACTAGCTATAACTTCTGAAGAAATTGCTATCTTTCCTAATAACACAGGAATAATTTCCACTACCCATTCCTCTATCTTTAACAGGTACATGGGGAAACACCAGTGTCTCATTTGTACTTCATTACACTGCATTTTCATCTTACTTGTTATTAGCCCATGACCTGATAGTTATTATATTTGTGTTGAAGCTTTCAATTAAATGCACATTTCTGTGAAATATAATTTCTGTCTAGTCTAGCAAAGTTATTATACTTTGGGAAATAATATATACAGTTTCTTTGAGTTCCTACTTCTGAATTCATGTCTTATACACCAAATACTTTCATAATTTTTTATGAAATCTATCCCATTGTTCTGTTTTCCTTTTTATGTCCCCCAGATACAGCCTCACTTTTGCAAATCAGGTTTCAGTCCTATTAAGTGATATCCTCACTAAAAGCTGATTATTTCTCCAAAAATTTTCTTAAGCCCCAATATAGCAGTTTTAGGTGGAATATAAATACATTCTGGCATAATCATCCTCCCTTGCTAGTACACTCTTACTACCACAAATCTACCATTACCAATGATTTTCCTCTTCTGTTACTATTGGAGCTCTTCTATCAATTATTATAAGTACTGTCCTTTTCCTTTGTCCCTGATACTCTGCTAAACATCCCTCCTGAAATTCTTTCTTTATCAAATTCACACACTCATTTCTTTCCAAGTGTATTTTCTGTATCATTGCTATTTGCACTCTGGATTTCTTAAAGTAATTCAATACTCTCTCCTTTTTGTCTGTACCTGTGAGGCCATTCACATCCCAAAATAATATGTTTAATGTAGCTATTGTGATGAGTTATTATTTCTACCTATTATATATGACAGCTTTTTTAAATGTCTATTTCCAGCTTTTGTGTTACATGCACACACTGTTTGGCATGTTGCTCTTTTCTACAGTTGTTTCTCATCTCCATTTCAGCCCCTGCCACATTTTACAAGATTTGTAGTTTTAATGAGCCCACCAAAAAACAAAAACACCCCCAGAACATCTTAAAATAATGTTCAACCCTCCTGATAGGAACAATTGTCCCAAATTGACAGCTGCACACACAGGCAAAACTTAATCTAAAATTAAGATCTGAAGTAGTTAACTTCATTTGGTCTGCAACCTGTGGGATACGGATCCGATCTCGGATTCGAGCCAGCAACTTTACAAAGCTTAGATCCAAGCTCCTAGCTCCTCCCCTTACCCATAATCCCCTGCCAACCCTGACTGACCCCAGATCTAGTTTGCCGCGCTTCTGAACAGCAGCTAGATTGCGAGCTCCTGGTCTATTGGTCAGATAAGTCCTTGTTTCATTATTTTCTCCCTTAAACTTGTGTGAGTGTTTTGTGCTGGTTAGGGTCCCTTTTGTTATAACCCTATTTTCAGATAACCTTACTAAATTTTAGTCAAATTTTTCTCCTCCCCACCCCTCGCTGGTTGTAGTCTGTGTGTGTCTTAGTGTGTTTGGGGCCTACTGAGTGAGTTTTACCTTTTAGTTTAATATGTCTGAGGCCCCAAAACCGATATTTTTTAAGTGCACCGAGTGTGGCCATAAGCTCTCCCCAGCGGATGGCCACACTCGGTGTATCCAGTGCCTTGGGGTTGAACACCTCTCCTCTGGGTGGTCTATCTGTGCGGCATTCAACCCCAGGGCACTGAAGGACCGGAGGTCGAAGCTGATCCTAGCAGGACTCTTGCCCCCAGATTCGGCTTCGGCCTCCGGTGCTTCTGTGGCCTCCTCCCAGGCTTCGGTGGTGGCCACTCCTGCCTCTCTCCTCCCGGCCGGGACTCAATCTCCCACTTCTGCGCCGGAGGAGAGGGAGGCCAGGAAAGAAAAAAGGAGGGAGAAGGACCACAAGCGGCGGGCCGAGGCCTCCGCTCCGGCCCCCGCGGCTAAGCGGGCTTCTCCCTCTAGGGCTTCTAGGTCTCCTCCTTCTCGGCTCCGGTCTCCATGCTTCTCACCGGGACCCGAGGAGGAGGAGACCCGATCTCCAGAGAGGTCATCGAGGCGGCACTCTCGGCCAGCCTCGGTGGCCTCGTCAAGATCCACCCATAGCCTTTTGGACACAGATTTGGACCGGATGATGCAAAGGTTCATCCAGACCCAGCTGCAGATGGGGAGTGCTCCTGCCTCCCCCCTCCGGGGGGGAGCTCAACAGCCTTCTTTGCCCCGATAGCTCCTTCTCCAACCCGCTTCCTGGGTTCGGAGTGCTCGGAGCCGGGCAGCACTGGAGCTGGGGGTGGGTCGGCGCCGACAGTATCGGGTACTTCGGCTCCGACTCTTCCTTCGAGTCTGTCGGGTCCTTCCTTGTTGGAGCCGTGGTCTGAGCTTCGGATCCGAGGGGGTCAGTGTGCCTTCGGCTCCGTCCAGGTCGGAGCACACTGGTCCTTCGGATCCGATGCTCTCGGCGCCGGTTCTGATCCATCCATCGGATCCGAGCAAGGGTCTGCTCTTGGATCCCAGAGAGAGCGGCTCTCCCTCGGCCTTCGATGTGGTGGAGAGGGCACTGTTGAGTGCATCCAGGCCCCCAGTCCTTGCTTCAGTTCCATCCTGCACTTCCTCTCGGTTGGGTCAGGGTTCCATCGCCCGGCCACAGGGACAGCCTGCTTTGATGTCTCAGGTCGTTCCCCTGGAACAAGACGTGGCTGGTGAGACATCCTCGGACAGCCCCCCCCGAGGATGTTCCTCACAAGTGAAAGTGCAAGAGGAGGCACGTGGACTCCCCTGAGTCCTTGACAGAAGACACAGATTTGGATGAGGGGGAAGGCTCCCCAATGTCACCCCCCGAGGATGTCTCCTTCGGAGACATCATGGAAATGCTTAGGATAAGGGGGTGGTCCACCCCCAAGGCTTCCTCTGACGAATCCGTGTTCCTAGAGGCGTTCAAAGCAGGCCCATCTACCTCTTGGGTGTCCCCTCCGGCCGACCCCTTAGTGGACCTTATTACCACTAGGGCATGGAAGGAGCCGAACACTGTGGAGCCAGTCCCCAAATGTCCAGACAGAATCCTAAGCCCCCTCACTGAGAAGTCCCATTGGAGCAAGGGACCCCTCCATAGATGCCATGTTGGTGGGAGTTAGCCCAAGAGAGTCCCTCGGTCCATCCCCGGAGTAAGGAGTCTCACTCGATGGACCATCTTGGGAAGCGGGTCTTTAGTTCAGCGACCTTCGCTGTAAGGTCCCTGAACTACATGGCACATGTGATACTGCTGCAGCGAGACCTTATTAAAGAGTACGCTGCATCACCCCCGGAGTCCATGTCGGTGGAGGACAAACAGTTGTACTCCACTCGCATGGCCACTCTTAGGTCTATATCCAACACCTCTATGCGGCTTGTATCCCACGCTACAGAGGGAGCCGCTAGAGCCAGCGGAGCGGGCCTAGTTATGAGGCGCCAGGCCTGGCTCCGACATTGTGATTTTGCGGAACCCTTCAAGGCGTCCTTTGCGAATGCCCCCTTCGATGGTTCTGCCCTATTTGGCAAGACAGTTCGCGAGACTATAGTCCAGAGCAAAAAGGACGGGAAGACATTGTCTGCCGTCGGAGTCTGCTTCTCTGCTCCCCAGAGGTCCTTCTCCAGGAACCAAAAGGGACAGAAGAAGATGTGGTTCCGAAAGTTGCAACAGTCTCAGTCCGCTTCAGACTCCCAGTCCTTCCACGGCAGAGGAGGACAGGGTGGATGCCGCCCTAGAGGCAGAGGAGGCCCGAAGAACTTTGGGTCCAGAGAAACCTTCTCTGATTGGCCCACGCAGCAACCCTGAGGGGTTGCCCAACTGCTCCACTCTGGAGGCAGTCGGGGGGCACTTCTCGAGGCACCTGGCAGCTTGGGAGTCCATTACAACAGACCGCTGGGTGCTTCGTATCATATCCAGAGGATACAGAATTCCCCTTTCCTACATTCCCTACACCCCCGAACACCTCCCCGATGTTCCACCCAATCAGAGGGAGGCTGCAGCTGCAGAAAGTCGGCAGCTTTTAGAAAAAGGAGCTATCCAGCACGTCCCTCCAGGCCAGTCTGGATTGGGTTACTACTCCAGGTTCTTTTTGGTGCCAAAAAAGACGGGGGACCTAAGGCCCATCCTCGATCTTTCCCTACTAAATCTGTCAGTAACCAAAGAAAAGTTCTGGATGGTCACTCTTCAATCTATTCTCCCCCTCTTGTGGAAGAACGACTGGATGTGCTCGATAGACCTCAGGGACACGTACTACCATATATTGATGGACGTACGATCCAGGAGGTTTCTCCGCTTCCGGCTGGGAGCCAGTCATTATCAATTCAGGGTCCTTCTCTTTGGTCTCACTTCAGCCCCCAGGGTGTTCACCAAGGTATTAGCAGTGATAGCGGCCCACCTGAGACTCCAGGGGAATGCAGGTTTTCCCATACCTGGACGACTGGCTCCTCACCGCCCCAACAAGGCATCTACTATACTTAGCCAGGGACTACTTCCTCAACCTTGCTCCACAACTAGGGATCACTATAAACTCAGACAAATCCTCTCTCACCCTGACTCAGGTGATAGATTTTTTCGGGGCCAGACTGGACACCAACAGGCAACTAGTCTTCCTATCTCCCCGACTGGTTGCACACACTGAGGGCACATGTGCGTGCCGGCCATCTTTCAATCTTCGAAACCTCTGGCGGGATTGGTTCTGAGGGCCCTAGGATCCATGGCAGCCGCAATAAACCTTCTTCCCATGGCACGTCTGAACATGAGGATTTTACAGTGGACTCTACAAGTCCAATGGTCCCTTCCATCAGTACTCCTTGAGTCACCCCATTCCTCTCAGCAGGGCCTGCAAGAGGGCTCTCATTTGGTGGCTTCAATCGCCGGACCTCTAGGCGGGACGCCCCTTTGCCACGGCCCTCCCTCTCACCACGGTGACCACAGATGCCTTTCATCTTGGGTGGGGGCATTATTCAGGCAGGACGGTCCAAGGCACGTGGAACGATTCAGAGACCTTATTGCACATAAATGTTCTAGAGATGAGGGCAGTGCTGTTGTCTTTGCAAGCACTTCAGAGCCTTCTGCCTGCAGGAACAATTGTGATCCAGACAGACAGTATGTCTGTGGTATGGTATATCAACAAACAAGGGGGAACCACGTCTTACCCACTCTGTCGAGAAGCCATGAGAGTGTGGGAATGGGAGATCTCCACCAACCTCTTTCTCATTGCAACGCACATTCCGGGATGGACCAACATCCTGGCGGACAGACTGAGTCGCACCATCCTTTCACCTTACGAGTGGTCCCTCAATCCTCAAGTAGCGAGTCGAATTTTTGCCGTTTGGAGGC
This sequence comes from Protopterus annectens, assembly GCF_019279795.1. Classification (NCBI taxonomy): domain Eukaryota; kingdom Metazoa; phylum Chordata; order Ceratodontiformes; family Protopteridae; genus Protopterus; species Protopterus annectens. Next base: position 355,153,679 of record NC_056742.1, read on the forward strand.
AGCCCTGTTGCGATCTCTTCACATCTCCCTCAAACACGAAATGCAACAATTACTTTGCTCTCATTCCCCCTGCTGGGGAAGCCCCGAGGGAATGCCTTGGTGCATGCTTGGCCACCCGGTCTTCTCTATGCCTACCCTCCTCTTCCCCTGATGCTGAAACTCCTTCAGAAATCCAGTTGGTTGGGGAGCACGATGATCCTCATTGCCCCATTCTGGCCTTGCCAAGCTTGGTTCCCTTACCTTTGGTCTCATCGAGCGAATCCGCCCTGGATTCTAGATCCCCTTCCAGATCTAATTTCCCACCCCCTGGGGCTCCCAGTTCCTGACCTGGTCAGCCTCAAGCTTACGGCTTGGCTGCTCCAGTTCCACTTGTAGCTAGGACTTAGGAGCTAGTATCTCATCTCCAGTTAATACTATCCTAGTAGCAGCACACAAGCCCTCTACTAGGCAGGTCTATGATAGTAAATGGAAACGTTTCTCTATCTGGGCAGAATGCCATAATTTGGATCCTTTTACAGCCCCCTTGCCTGCGGTGCTGGATTTTCTTTCAGGACTTTTTAATGACGGAGCTAGCTGTTCTACGGTTAAGGTTCAATTAGCAGCTCTCTCTCATCACGTAGGTACTAAAATGGGTCCTTTGATTACTACAAAATTGTGCAAAATATTCCTAAAGGGCACCTTTCTACTTAGGCCTCCAATAAAGGAAGCAGTACCTCCATGGGATTTGACCTTGGAATTACAAGCCTTGACGGCTCCTCCCTTCGAACCTGCGGCTTCAGTAGACCTCAAATATTTGTCTTGGAAAACAGCCTTTCTAGTGGCTATTACTTCAGCCAGGAGAGTATCTGAATTACAAGCTCCTTCTGTGAAACCCCCATACTTAGCTTTTCACAAGGATAGGGTTTACCTCAGGACCAATCCCTCCTTCCTCCCAAAGGTAGTTTCTGAAACTAATATTAACCAGAAACTAATATTAACCAATCTATCAATTTGTCGGTCTTCTTTCCTAACTACCAGAACAAAGGGGAGTACAGATTACATTCTTTGGACGTGCATACACAACTTAGATTTTACATTCATAGGACATCTGGTCATAGACAATCCGACCAGCTGTTCGTCTCATTTGCCAAATTTAATCTAGGTAAACCAGTCTCGAAAGTTTCCTCATCTAAATGGATTTCACAGTGTATCATCACGACTTATCAAAATTCCGGCAGGCCCACACCTCAAGGAGTTCATGCCCACTCAACTCTGGCTATGGCTACATCTGCCGCCTTTAAATCCCGAGTTTCCTTGGATGATATCTGTTCAGCAGCCACTTGGGCCTCATCTCATACCTTCATCAATCATTATAAATTGGACATTATCTCCAGAGGGAGAACTTCTTTTGGCTCCGCAGTGCTCCGGAATATCCTTTCATGAAGGCTGCCCAAGGTTTAGGTAGCTGGGGACTCTGTCCCACAGGTTGCAGACCAAATGAAGTTAACTACTTCAGATTAAGAAGTTATGTACTCACCATAACGTTCCATCTGAGTAGGTAAACTTCATTTGTCTGCAACCGTCCCCCCCCCCCTCCATCCCCCTGACCTTCAGATGTGTTTTATGACATATAGTGATGTACCTTTCCAAAAACGTAGTTAGTTATCTACTATAGTGGTTGCGGGCAAACTTGATCTGAGGTCAAGTCAGGGTTGGCAGGGGATTATGGGTAAGGGGAGGAGCTAGGAGCTCGGATCTAAGCTTTGTAAAGTTGCCGGCTCAGATCCGAGATCGGATCCGTATCCCACAGGTTGCAGACAAATGAAGTTTACCTACTCAGATGGAACGTTATGGTGAGTATATAACTTCATATTTATTCATGCTAATACACATTACGGCCTGTGTTCCTACTTAACACTAACATCTGTCTGTTCTAGTCTTATCTGTATTCTCCCATCAGATGGGAAAAACTTGTTTATTTTCAGAAAACAGGTTTTGTATATAAATTTTGGTTTAAATTTAGATGATGCATCTCATGTTTCTACAACTGTATTTGTATTTCTTGGGTATGGATAGAAGGTAACTAGTGTCCAAATAAGGTAAAGCATTTTATTTTTACTTGAAAGCACTGCAGATGTGTGCACATTTGAGAACCTAGATCTAGCTTCAGTTTCCTACTGTTCTGTTGCATTTCCACTGAAAGCAGTCACATACTCAGCTGGAGTTTACTTTTTACATGCTGTACATTCTATACATTTAACATGCAAATGATTTACAGCAATAATACTTTTTATGGAAAAAAATTGCACAGGCTTTAGCTTAATACTAGGCTTTACAGTGATGACAGAGTGAAGCTGTTGAGTCAGTGATAAGCACAGTATTAATGAAAGGACTCTGAAAGTACAGTTAAGTAAGTAAACTTACCACAGCTGTAGATATATTGATAGATTACTGTCACAGTAGCCTAAGCAATATGGTCCTTAACCCCTTCAATCAAGCTTTGCAAAGCTTCACAGCTTTTTTTTTTTTTGCAATCAAAGAGTACAACTTCAGCAGGCCCCATGAAAGTGTTGGATGGCTGGAAAGACAAGTATCCTGTTGAAAAAATCCTTCCAATACTTTATTTTATGAATAGTTTCATTCTTTTGTTTAGCTAGGTAACTTATTGTGGTTGGAATGGGATAAGTTAACATAAGCAAATGTTGCATTACTTGAACGCTTCTCATTTAAGCATAAAGTTACTGTCACCTCTGCATAGATGAATTTCTTCTACAAATTTCTAGATCCTCCACTACTGTTTATTTTTAATTCTCAACAAGTGCTTGGTCAAATGACTTAAAAATTATACAGGCCTATAGATGTATTTATTATCATTTTTAAGGCGTGATCTTATATAGATCTCCTCTCAGTTTTTAGGTACTGAACTGTTTATGATGGATGTAAGATTTAGTGTTGCAATTATGTGGTGGACAGGTAAAATGGCAACTATGCTGGACTGATAAGCTTATTTCTGGAAGAAGTTTTATTGTTTACATTTTTAAACCATTTTGAGTGTAATGAAGTGATGAGAATGATTAGAATAAATGCTGATGGTTACATTCAAGTCTAATGTTAAGTGTGGTGCAGCAGACAGTACCTGTTGCATTGTATTTGTACAGAAGGTGTTGCATTCAGAGGTTATTTAAAAATGGATGCACTGTAGTTAGGAACATTTATACTGCCATAATAACCTCTTTTCAAAATGCACCAGGATTATTCAAGGTCTTTTTCTGGGCTGACCATCTGTTAATGTAATGTTATTTGATAAACACCTCACTGATGACCACACACTGAAATCTCACCTAGCTGACTGCAGCACTCTTCATTACCACATATATTCCATGCAAACTCATGAGTATAAATTTTAAATTATTATATACAACCCTTGGGGGGTGAGGGTGCAGACAACTATATGGAGGGTGTAGGCAGCATTATTTTATGTAAATTTACCAAAAGTTTTGACCCCTATATTTTTATTTGGTGAGTGGCAGTCAATGAATTCTCCACTGGCAGTGTATTTCATGTTTACCAAATAAAATGTCACTTTCAGTTTGAGTTTTGTACATGTTATTGACTGCCCTATATGCCTGAAGTGAGAGTGGGACCCAGTGTGCTTGTACTTCAGCCTGAATTCCTCTGTCGTGCATAATTGTTTTTTGCTCTCATCCCTACCAGTTTTCATAATTTCTCTTTATTCTGATTTTACATATGGTTATGCATATATTAAGTAGGCCGCTAAGATATGTGCATAAATAATTTGAATCTTTATCACTAATTAGAAATTACAGAACACTTGTCTGGTCATTGGAGGCTAAGTGGGTGAAAATTGTTTGATGCCGACTTGGAAATGATCTCTAATATTGAAACAGTATGTAATAGCCATTGGGAACTTATGCTATACACAGAAGGTGGACAAATAGTCAGTCAGGACATCTGCAAGTAGGTGGTTTGGATATGAGCTGGTGATCTAGCATGAATGTAGCCATTCAACAGGAAAGTGCTTTGTTTAGAACTGGTTCTTGGTAGATTATTATTAAGCTGCTAGAATTATTTGAGTTCTGTTAATCAAGTTAAGACAAGTTTGAACCTTTCTGACAGTAAAGTCTCCACATAAAATGAGCTCTGTGAGGATAGCTATGTATGTACATCAGAAATTGAAATGAAATTCCAGTCTGCCTTTATAAACATTCATAATATCTTTACAATACTCTATATCACTGCTGAATGTGCCCTTAAACTGCTTCCAGAAAGCTGCATTTTTTTACCTATTTTTGGCTCCTTCACAGATGAACCTCAGTTGCTCCCACTACCTCTTCTAATCCAGTAGGCCTACCTACCAAACCCTTGCAACCTCTCTTGGACTTAACCCAATTTGGTTCATGGTCATTGAGGAGATCAAGGCACCCTGGGACAGCATCACACTGTTGCTGATTGTTTTTCATCTTAAGCCTAAACCTGTCCCATGCCCGAGGGGTTGGTGTACAATAGGCAGTGTTGTTTCATCCAGGCTTCCACATACAACTCAGCCATCATGCAAAATTAGATGATATGCATACTGTAGACAACACACACACCTCCCCAATGTTCACCAGGGATCAGCAGCTGTGACATATCACACAGACACACCTCCCTTGTCCTACCTGAAAGGAGTGAGCTGATAAAAGCTGCTTAAGATAATCTCTCCAACCACCTCTTCTAGCACCATACATTCTAATCCCAGTCACGGCTTTATTGTACTGCTCTGTTGATCCAGGTTAAGGAAGCTGCAGTTTTAGTACTGTAAAAGTGTGTGTTTCATAATTCTACCACACTCTTAGGTAGTTAGCCCCCCTTAATTAACTTTGTAGTCTTTTGACTTACATGTATATTTGTCTGTCTTAAAATGTGGAATGCTTTAGATAACACTAAACATAAACCACAAAGCAGTTAGGCTTTCTAACCCAATATTAAATAGTCCCAGCACTCTTATATGGTAGACAGTGCAGCACTCCTGCCTGCTAGGAAGTACAAATTCAAAGCTCTCACCCTGTCCTTATAGCTCAAGTTCTTCATGCAGCTGGTCTTTTTTAAACACCTTTATTAAATTATCGCTTAAGACATAGGCACACATACATTAACAAAAATAAATAAATAACATTTTTAATTTTCAAGCATTAAATGTTGCAAATATGTTTTCTTTCTTTTTAACAATCAGTGTTCATCATTCACACTGCCTCAGTGGCAAATGGGTTCTGTGCTTGCACACACATCCACGCTGGCAGCTTTCCAGAGCTCAAAATCCCCCCCTCTGACTCTCTATGATAGAAAATTGGCTAAGTCCCTCCCATCAGGGTAAGCCTAAGCCCGTCACAAGTCACATATTCAGTCTTTTACTGCCAGCTGTAGGACTTGCACAGTTGAATCTACTTAGTAGACTGCATTGGTGCATTAGAGCTTTCAGATAAGATCCCTTTGAGAGCTTTCCTTCCTTTTTATTGTTATACTTTTGATTTCTTTCTTTTTTTATTTAAAAATATATATATATATATATGTATAACTATATCTATATGCATCCCATTCAGAAGATCGACTAAAAATCAAACTTCATATGGCTGAGACCATATGATCGACTTTCTGAAATGTCAAAGCTTTTGAATGGAGATAGCAGTACAGTGAGGATCCCCACAGTAGTGCAATGTTGGAGTTGTGTAAGAGGTGTGGGGGGTGCAGTGGGGGATTGCCCCCTGCAAAAATGTAGATTTGTTTTCTGTCATTCACCATTTTGGAAAGTCAATCATATGAAGTTTGACTTTTCGAGTATATATATATATATATATATATATATATATATATATATATATATAAATCCCATTCAGAAGATCATGTGTGTGTGTGTGTGTGTGTGTGTGTGTGTGTGTGTGTGTGTTAACTTTTCATTTTAATATTCTTGTTATTTACTACTACTGTTAATTCTGGGAATTCTAACTACTGTGCTGTTTGCATGCTTAGTACTGCTTTTAAGCAGTTCTTGGGCTTTTCTAAAGATGTTTTATGACTTGCACTGGGGAAACTGGAGTTCTGCAGTGTCAATTGAACATTAGACCTCTTATTTCTGTTTATCTGGAAGTTCTGACAGACAAATATCACATTTTTTTTTTCACTAGTGTGATATTTACTATTGATTTAACTCTGCTACGTTTATCATTAAATCAGTTTTACTGCAAAATACCTTATTTGCATTTTCTGCAGAGATTTTTTTTTAATTTCTGACATGGGAATCTGTGTAAATGCTTATTTATGCCATTTTAAAAAAGTTTCTTTAGGCTTGATTTAAGGGCATATATTTGATGGGTCTATGTTTAATGATCGAACAAAAAGTTCATTGAATGGCTACTCAATGAACACTAAGCATCAAACGTCTGTTTTATTGAACAGTCGATATATCATCGTAAATAAAATTATCAAACTGTAATAGTTGGCCAACAACAAGGAAATAACCCACTGCATAATGTAAAATAAACAAAACCTTTTATAAATTTGCCCTTTTCCCCACTGTAGTGTGATCTCGGAGTTGGTATACATAGTTAGGGGGAGTGGGAGGGGCACAGTCCCCCACACTGCTGGGTTACAGCTGTTGTATTCCATGTTTCTATACAGGACAATCATACTCAAGGATACACATTTTTGATGTATGTTAAAACTGTATAATATACTTCGTCTTCAGCAAAACAAATTAAATGTACTACTTAAATAAACTATTTAGTTTTACAATTACAATTACAATATCACAGTACACGTACACTAATAACAGCACGTTTAGCGTGAAGTATACATGTAGTGCTTGCTATTTCCTTGTTGGCCAATTATTACACTTCAATGATTTTCTTTACGATGATATGACTGTTCGATAAAATGGATGTTTGATATTAAGTGTTCATTGAGTAGCCGTTCAATGATCGTTTCATTCAATGGGTAAACATGGACCTATATTGGATATTTGTCACTATTTGGACAAATTCATTTTTACTCGTTATTGTGACTATGTATGCTATTGTTTACTACACTCTGCAGATTTTAGAACAAGGCTTAGCACAATCTAAATGGTTTCTACTATATTTTGTGCAGTTTAGCCCTACTTGCTGTTTGGGGACATAGTTTATATTTTCTATTATTGCTGCCCTTAGTCAGCCCTTAATAGAGTCAGTGTACTTTTTATTTATTTATTTATTTGCAGTTGTTTAACCAGGATAGTCCATTGGGCCTAAAGAACCCATTTTCAATGGAGTCCTGGGGAGAAAAGCTCCACATACAGATTATACAAATATTAAGTTCCACACATAGATTACATGAAGATTACAGAGAGTAACATTGTACAATTTCTGGTTATAAGGCAGATCAAATATATTTTAATCAAAAGTAATAAATGCAATAGTATTAAAAGGAGAATTTTTTTTTTTTTTTTTTTTTTAGTGGGATAGGTAGTTAGATGCAGTAGGCTAAGAGATTGCTAAGTACAAGTAAGGAGTTGTATACTACAAGCAAACATGAATTCGCTAACTGGGATTTGTAAGAAGGGGAAGAGAAAGAAGAGTAAAGAGTAGGTTATGGGGGATGGGAGCAGGAGCATTGCCATGCTGATGTTAGATGAGAGTGAAGTAATTTTTTAAAGTATGGGAGGCTAGTGGTTGTACGAATGGAGGGGGGGTAGTGAGTTTCACAGGCGTGCTAGTGAGAAGGACAGGAGGTTTTGTCCTGGGGGGTGGAGGGGTCTGTAAACCTCAATAAGGTTTTGATTGTTTGATCTTAGAAGTCTTTGGGTGTGGTGCAATTTTAAAGGTAGTTGAGAGGGAGGGACAGAGGTATGGCTGGAATATGAGTTTATGAGCATAGGTGAGCTGAGTGTAGGAGAGGTAGTTGGGAAGTTCTAGCCAGTTGTGTTTGTGAAGAGGTACACAGTGATGGGTTGATGATTTGTTGCTGGTGGCAAATCTGGCTATTTTATTGTAGCAAGAGGACAGTTTGGTTTTGAGAGATGATTGTAGGTTTGTTAGAAGAGGGGCACCACAGAGAAGGGAGGGAAGGAGAAATGTGGTAGAAAGAGTATGTTTTGTAGTTGAGGTGAGGAACCGATTATGTCGGTAGAGCATGCCAAGTTTTTGGTGGGTTTTTTTATGTTTAGTAGTAGATGGGAGTTGAATTTAAGCTTGTCATTGATTTGAACTCCTAGTAGTTTGGTTTCAGATACCAGCTCAAGAGGTGTGTTATTTTGGCTGGTGATGGAGAATAAATTTCTATCAAAGTTATTAGTTTTAGAGGGAGTAAATATCATTAGTTTAGTTTTAGCAGCATTAAGTGCTAGATGGTTGTTTTTCATCCACTGTTCTGTGGAGGAGAAGGCATCTTGAGTAAGTTTTAAAAGAGTTGGGATGGATGAGGCACCACAGATAATTGTGGAATCATCTGCATATTGAATAATGTTTGCAAGAGGGATAGAGTGGAAAAAGTCATTTATGAAAATATTGAAGAGGAGGGGGCCCAGTATAGAACCTTGTGGGACATCTGTGGGGTGTTGAGAAAGGAGGAGGTGACTTTCTTCCACTTGACAGCTTGTTGCTTATTAGAGAGATAGCTGGTAAACCAAGTAAGGGATGATAATGAAAGGTTTAGTTTAGATAGCTTAGTAAGAAGTAGGTTATGAGAGATAGTGTCAAAGGCCTTGGAGAGATCGAGTAGGATGGTAGAAACCGTGAGGCCAGAATCTCTAGCTTTATTCACAGTTTCTAGGAAGGATAGGATGGCTGTCATGGTACTGTGATGGGGTCTGAATCCATGCTGGGTAGGAGTTAATAGGTTATCTAAGAGATGGGGAAGGAGTTACAGATGGATACATTTCTTTAGGATTTTTGAAATGGGAGAGAGGATGGCGATGGGACGGACGTTGGTGATATTAGTATTAGTTCCACCTTTATGCAGAGGAATGATGTAAGCTTTTTTCCAGATTTGTGGAACATTGCCTTCTTGGATGGAGCGGTTGATTAGGATGCTGATAGGGAGGGCAATGGCTTCAGCAGCTATGCTGAGGAAGTATGAGGGAATGTTATAAGGGGCATTGGTGCATGGTTTTAGTTTCTGTAGGAGTTTTTTTATGGTGGAAGTAGGAATCATTTTAATGTGGAAGGGTGGGGGTAGAGAGGGTGGGGGTCTGAGGAAGAAGATGGAGGGGGAGTTGGGTGAGAAGAAGTGGAGGTAGTTGGTGGATTGATATTTGAAAAAGAGGAGGTAAGTTTGGAAATAGAATCTATGAAAAAAGATTTGAACTGTGTGGCAAGATCAGTGTCTTGTGCATTTGGGCAAGGTATTGGGTTTTCTGTAGTACCAGGTTTTAGGAGGGTGGTTATACCTCTCCAGAACCTTTGTGGGTTGGTTTTGTGGTTGCTTTGAAGTTGGGAGAAGTAGTTTTGGTGGTCTGCATAGATAAGCTTTTTAACTGAGTTACGAAGAGTTTTGTATTCATTGAGGGTAGATGTGGATTTGTTCCTGTGGTATTGTGTTCAGGCTTTGTCTCTAAGTCGCATGTTTGTTAGTGTGTTTTTTGTTAACCAGGGGCTGGATTTATTTTTTATTCTTTTCGTTATTAAGGGAGCATGAGTATCTAGAAGATTTAGAAAGGTAGTATTGAAGTGAGTGATTGCATTGTCGAGGGGTAGAGTTTTTAAACGGTACCAGTTAAGGGATTTTAGGGAGTCAGAGAAAGCTTCTAGGTTAAGGTTTTTATGGCATCGGGTAGTGATGTAGTTATGAGTAACTTGTAGGGGAGAAGGAAGACGTGTTGTGAAGATAGGAAGGTGGTCACTGAGGGAGTCAGGAAGTGTTCCACTGTAGTGAGGGTGGGAGACTAGAATCCAGTCTAAGATGTTGCCACTAGTGAGGTCTTTGCATGGCCTAGTTACGGAGTTGATGAGTTGAGAGTAGTTATATAGGTTGATGTTAAGGGAGTCAGTAGGGGATACAATGGAGGACCAGTTAATGTTGGTGTCTCCCATGATTATAGTTTCATTACAGATGTTAGTTGAAAGCCAGGAGAGGATATCTTCGAGTATTGGTATATTGTTTCCAGGGGGTATGTAAAGGGAGGCTATGTATATATATTTGTGTTTGTTTAACTGAAGATGGGCTAGTATTAATTCTGCATTACCGAACTGGGGAATGACTATTATAAGGTGTTATACATAGGGAGGATGAATAGAGTAGAGCTACTCCACCACCCTTTTTATGGGTTCTATCTGTTCTGATGATAGAGTAATTGGGTGGCACTATCTCTTCATTTTTTATGTGAGGTTTTAGCCAGGTTTCAGAAATGGCTAGGTTGTCTGGTTTGTTATGGAGTAGCCAGGCATGCAGATTTGGAATTTTGTTAGTTAAGCTTTGTGCGTTAAGAGATGCAAATAGGATGGATTTAGATATTGAGGAAGAGAGGTTTGGGCCTGGGTTGGGGTGTATATCGCCAGATAAAAGTATGGAAGTTAGAAGTTGAGTTAAGTAGTAGTGGTATTTGGATTGTTTTGAATGGGAGGTGCAGGTTGAAAAATTAGTGGAGGATATGGAGGAGAGAGTGGGTGTTGAGGTTTTATGAGGAGGGATTAGTCTGTAATGAAAACATAGGTTGTGATTGATGGGATATAGTTCAGAAGAGATGGAGTTGTAATAGTAGGTTAGTGATGTGTGGTGTGGGTAGGTTGTGTGTAGGAGTGGGGTGTGGGTGATGAGATTAGGTTCAGTAAGATAGTAGATATAGGAAAGGTTGAGAAGTAGTAGTAGTTGAATAGGGAGGGTTGAATATTTTATAAGCATATTGGGTTATGATAGTTAAAGTAAGTGTGATGTGTGGTGTGGGTAGGTTGTGTGTAGGAGTGGGGTGTGGGTGATGAGATTAGGTTCAGTAAGATAGTAGATATAGGAAAGGTTGAGAAGTAGTAGTAGTTGAATAGGGAGGGTTGAATATTTTATAAGCATATTGGGTTATGATAGTTAAAGTAAGTGTTGAGTAAGGAGAAAGGAGACATGTGATGAGGGTGTGTTGTGAGGGGGTGGGGATAAGAAGATGATGGTGTGTTTAGATGATGGAGAGGAAGTAGGAGTGGCTATGAGGGTATAAATGTAGATGTAGTGGGGTGGGTGGGAATTGTGGGTAGGGTAGGGGAGCGGAGTGAGCCCGCAGGGCGAACGGAGCAGGGAAGACTAAAAGGAGAGTGAAAAAAGTATCAGCTACTACTGCTGATGATATATAAAGGTTAGCAGGTATGGTAACTATAGAACAGAAAAGGACGAGTATTTTGTAGGGATGTAAGAGGTGTTGTGAGTCAGATAGTTAAAGTTGTACAGGGGGTGAAAAAAAGGTTGGGAAGCCAGGTAACATTACAGTTGCATTGGCATTCTTTTCTAGTTTTTTTTCCCCTGACTTGATGGATCCTCATCCCTTATCAAATCCAGTTGCACCTAAAATGAAAAAAAAAAAAATCAACAAAAACATGCCTCAGCCTATGGTTTGTGAATCTGTTGTTGCCTTAAACCAGCTGGCAGACTACTTACTTACCTTGAGTCTGCAGCCTCTACAGTATGGGTGTCAGACATCTTCTGAGCCTCTGCCAGTACCTGGTTAAAATATGGGAGAGCCAAACTGTTTAGTTCCAGGACAGGTCTAGGGTAAGAGAATCCTTGCCAGACTTAACAGTCTTTCTCCAGATATTTCGTCCTCTAGCATAGTTCATAGTAAGAAGGAACAGAAGCTTGACCATGCAACAATCAGGTTATTACCATATATAGACCAGATCTGGTTTCCAGTCAGCTAATCTCATGAGACTATGCATCTATTAAGAATGACCCAGCTAGCACTGCAGACTAACTCTGATGCAGGCAACAGTGAACGATATGATTCTTTGGAAGGTGAACAGGTTCAGAAAATCCAAACACGTATTCACTGTTCCACAAATGCTAGCCAGGTTTAGAGATGTATTTGACTGAAAGCAATCTGGAGGTACATCAGAGACTGGCAAAGTCTATCATCTTACTGAAGATGAGATTTGAAATATTTTGGCTGTTCCTCCTCCTCTGTTCTGGCCTTTGAAGAGGTCTATGAAACTGTTTTAAAACCCTTTGGCTAGTGAACCAGTTCCTAAAAAGGCTTTGAGGAAATACAAGTTCACACTGATTTTGCAGCCTCTCTTTGCTCCACTGTCAGCTAACCCAGCTAAGGTTTATCTAGCTGCCAACTCTAGTAAGACAGCCTTGGCTTCTTCTAACCACAAGCTAAACTTGGCAAGTGGTTTAAATGTCAGGGAAAATGGCTCAGTCTAGTAATTTAATTTTTAGAATTTTAAATTATCTGGGCTTCATGTGGAAATTTATATTGTAATGCGGTTACAGTGTAGATGATTTTGGTGTATTGTTTGCCTGCTGAACAGAAGTTCTGTATGAAAGATTGTTTCTAATGTCTCAGGTTTTTTAACATGTTTTGAGGAGTGTCTTGAAAGGTACAGACATTGTTTCTAAAATTGCCGCCACTTCTGTTGTACTATGAAATTGTGTTTGGTTACATAATCAGAATTTGTCTGAGGATTTAAAAATGAGATTGTGAATGCTCCTAAGTTCTGAATTTGTGTTGGGTCTTGCTGCTAATTCATATCCCCAAACAATGAGATGACAGAGGTAAATTGATGCATGGGGTATCTTGAATGTTTTATATTCCCAGGTTCTCCCTTAGTGAGGTGTCCAACTTCAAAGGGCAGATCAAACAAAAATCCCAGACAAACAAGAGTCAGGGTACCAAGAGAAAATGGCAAAAGGATAATGCTGCCAGACCAAATGAAAGGGTTTCATTTCCCAAAATAGATCATTCCCATGGTAAAGAATGACTATACAGAGACTCAAGGCATTCTGTCCTTTCCTCCTGTTTCTCCTCGCCTTCAATTCTACCCAGCAGCCGGGCCAGAAATAGTCTCAAGACAAGTGGGTGCTGAGAATAATTCAGTGAGGATACTCTTAGCAGGGACAGAAAATCCTCCTCCTTTTGGGGGAAATCCCCAGCACCTACCAAACCAGATACAACTGTTCTCTGGAGTATTCTTTTACAAGTCACAAGCAGAGATTATAGAACTAGATCCTGCACTAGAAAAAGGAAAATGATTTTACACCAGAATCTTTTTGATAACAAAAAGGAGCCATCATGCAGACCAGTGTTAGATCTGTCATACTAAGTACCTTTCTGAAAGTACTCGCATTCAAAATGCTCACCCTGGAGATGGTCCTACCCCTTCTTCTTGACGGGTCTATATTAGAACATCGAAGTTTCACAACTTTGAATGTATTCAGCGAATGAATTCAGCTGTCCATTTCTGTCGCTTCGCTATTTTCAGCATTGTGGTGGAAAGTTACGGGTCGGGTTCAGGTAAGTGTGCGATTGGGCGTGGGTTAGGTATGTGTGCGATTGTGTGGACATGAGGGTTAGGTGGGTTAGGGCATGGGTCAGGTAAGTGTGCGATTGTGTGGACGTGAGGGTTAGGTGAGTTAGTGTTAGGGTGTGGGTCAGGTAAGTGTGTGATTGTGTAGACATGAGGGTTAGGGCGGGGTAGGTGAGTTAGGGTTAGGGCACAGGTGAGGTGAGTGTGCAATAGTGACGGACCTTAGGGTTAAGGTTTGGGTTAACATAAGTAGATAGTGGTGTTTGTACAGTTTAGTGTAGGGTTAGATGCAAGATTTTAGGTAAATGTGTATGGATTGCTGTTTGTTTGGTGTGCTTGTGTTGTGTGTGTGTGTTAGGAAAAAATTTGCTGTTCTGCTTGTTCGATGTTCTCAGCTTTCACTGAATAGGGGTCGATATTAGAACATTCGAAGTTGTGAAATATAGACCCCTTCTTGACCACTGTTTTATGGCAAATTTACATCTCATGGATGCTTACCATAACATTCCAAATGCTCCAAACTTCAATTTGAACCTACAAAAGTCCTCTCTCACACCTGTAAAAAAAATCATCTTCCTGGGGTTTAGGATGGACACAGAAGAAAGTATGGTTTCTCTACCAGAAGATAGTCAGTAGTTTCTCTCTTGAAGAAGCTGTCTCTGCAAGAGATTTTCTCAAAATACTAGGCCTTATGGCATCAATGATCATGTCACCACTGGACAGACTTATGAGAAGGATTCGATGGTACTTTAAAAACTTGTTGGACCTAGCATCTGCTTCCCTTGGAGTTCCAAGTACCAGTGCTGGATTTTGTGAAACAAGTGCTACAGTAATGTAGGGATCAGATGTCTCTCAATCCGAGTTTGCCCTTTTCCCTCCAGATCCCACTTCAGTCATTCCAGATGGAATCATCAGATTTTTACATAAGAAACAGCGTCAATTGGACTACTAGTGCAAGGTGAATGGTGTCTTCTGGATGTTGTAAAGTACATAAATGTCAAAGAAATGTTAGCAGTGATTTAGACCTTTAAAGGCCTTCACCACTTATGGTCTCCAGGTCTTCTTTTACTGGTCACAGAAAACACCACAGTCATGTAGTACCTGAGTTTTACAATTACAATTACAATATCACAGTACACGTACACTAATAACAGCACGTTTAGCGTGAAGTATACATGTAGTGCTTGCTATTTCCTTGTTGGCCAATTATTACACTTCAATGATTTTCTTTACGATGATATGACTGTTCGATAAAATGGATGTTTGATATTAAGTGTTCATTGAGTAGCCGTTCAATGATCGTTTCATTCAATGGGTAAACATGGACCTATATTGGATATTTGTCACTATTTGGACAAATTCATTTTTACTCGTTATTGTGACTATGTATGCTATTGTTTACTACACTCTGCAGATTTTAGAACAAGGCTTAGCACAATCTAAATGGTTTCTACTATATTTTGTGCAGTTTAGCCCTACTTGCTGTTTGGGGACATAGTTTATATTTTCTATTATTGCTGCCCTTAGTCAGCCCTTAATAGAGTCAGTGTACTTTTTATTTATTTATTTATTTGCAGTTGTTTAACTAGGATAGTCCATTGGGCCTAAAGAACCCATTTTCAATGGAGTCCTGGGGAGAAAAGCTCCACATACAGATTATACAAATATTAAGTTCCACACATAGATTACATGAAGATTACAGAGAGTAACATTGTACAATTTCTGGTTATAAAGCAGATCAAATATATTTTAATCAAAAGTAATAAATGCAATAGTATTAAAAGGAGAATTTTTTTTTTTTTTTTTTTTTTTTAGTGGGATAGGTAGTTAGATGCAGTAGGCTAAGAGATTGCTAAGTACAAGTAAGGAGTTGTATACTACAAGCAAACATGAATTCGCTAACTGGGATTTGTAAGAAGGGGAAGAGAAAGAAGAGTAAAGAGTAGGTTATGGGGGATGGGAGCAGGAGCATTGCCATGCTGATGTTAGATGAGAGTGAAGTAATTTTTTAAAGTATGGGAGGCTAGTGGTTGTACGAATGGAGGGGGGGTAGTGAGTTTCACAGGTGTGCTAGTGAGAAGGACAGGAGGTTTTGTCCTGGGGGGTGGAGGGGTCTGTAAACCTCAATAAGGTTTTGATTGTTTGATCTTAGAAGTCTTTGGGTGTGGTGCAATTTTAAAGGTAGTTGAGAGGGAGGGACAGAGGTATGGCTGGAATATGAGTTTATGAGCATAGGTGAGCTGAGTGTAGGAGAGGCAGTTGGGAAGTTCTAGCCAGTTGTGTTTGTGAAGAGGTACACAGTGATGGGTTGATGATTTGTTGCTGGTGGCAAATCTGGCTATTTTATTGTAGCAAGAGGACAGTTTGGTTTTGAGAGATGATTGTAGGTTTGTTAGAAGAGGGGCACCACAGAGAAGGGAGGGAAGGAGAAATGTGGTAGAAAGAGTATGTTTTGTAGTTGAGGTGAGGAACCGATTATGTCGGTAGAGCATGCCAAGTTTTTGGTGGGTTTTTTTATGTTTAGTAGTAGATGGGAGTTGAATTTAAGCTTGTCATTGATTTGAACTCCTAGTAGTTTGGTTTCAGATACCAGCTCAAGAGGTGTGTTATTTTGGCTGGTGATGGAGAATAAATTTCTATCAAAGTTATTAGTTTTAGAGGGAGTAAATATCATTAGTTTAGTTTTAGCAGCATTAAGTGCTAGATGGTTGTTTTTCATCCACTGTTCTGTGGAGGAGAAGGCATCTTGAGTAAGTTTTAAAAGAGTTGGGATGGATGAGGCACCACAGATAATTGTGGAATCATCTGCATATTGAATAATGTTTGCAAGAGGGATAGAGTGGAAAAAGTCATTTATGAAAATATTGAAGAGGAGGGGGCCCAGTATAGAACCTTGTGGGACATCTGTGGGGTGTTGAGAAAGGAGGAGGTGACTTTCTTCCACTTGACAGCTTGTTGCTTATTAGAGAGATAGCTGGTAAACCAAGTAAGGGATGATAATGAAAGGTTTAGTTTAGATAGCTTAGTAAGAAGTAGGTTATGAGAGATAGTGTCAAAGGCCTTGGAGAGATCGAGTAGGATGGTAGAAACTGTGAGGCCAGAATCTCTAGCTTTATTCACAGTTTCTAGGAAGGATAGGATGGCTGTCATGGTACTGTGATGGGGTCTGAATCCATGCTGGGTAGGAGTTAATAGGTTATCTAAGAGATGGGGAAGGAGTTAAAGATGGATACATTTCTTTAGGATTTTTGAAATGGGAGAGAGGATGGCGATGGGACGGACGTTGGTGATATTAGTATTAGTTCCACCTTTATGCAGAGGAATGATGTAAGCTTTTTTCCAGATTTGAGGAACATTGCCTTCTTGGATGGAGCGGTTGATTAGGATGCTGATAGGGAGGGCAATGGCTTCAGCAGCTATGCTGAGGAAGTATGAGGGAATGTTATAAGGGGCATTGGTGCATGGTTTTAGTTTCTGTAGGAGTTTTTTTATGGTGGAAGTAGGAATCATTTTAATGTGGAAGGGTGGGGGTTGAGAGGGTGGGGGGTCTGAGGAAGAAGATGGAGGGGGAGTTGGGTGAGAAGAAGTGGAGGTAGTTGGTGGATTGATATTTGAAAAAGAGGAGGTAAGTTTGGAAATAGAATCTATGAAAAAAGATTTGAACTGTGTGGCAAGATCAGTGTCTTGTGCATTTGGGCAAGGTATTGGGTTTTCTGTAGTACCAGGTTTTAGGAGGGTGGTTATACCTCTCCAGAACCTTTGTGGGTTGGTTTTGTGGTTGCTTTGAAGTTGGGAGAAGTAGTTTTGGCGGTCTGCATAGATAAGCTTTTTAACTGAGTTACGAAGAGTTTTGTATTCATTGAGGGTAGATGTGGATTTGTTCCTGTGGTATTGTGTTCAGGCTTTGTCTCTAAGTCGCATGTTTGTTAGTGTGTTTGTTGTTAACCAGGGGCTGGATTTATTTTTTATTCTTTTCGTTATTAAGGGAGCGTGAGTATCTAGAAGATTTAGAAAGGTAGTATTGAAGTGAGTGATTGCATTGTCGAGGGGTAGAGTTTTTAAACGGTACCAGTTAAGGGATTTTAGGGAGTCAGAGAAAGCTTCTAGGTTAAAGTTTTTATGGCATCGGGTAGTGATGTAGTTATGAGTAACTTGTAGGGGAGAAGGAAGACGTGTTGTGAAGATAGGAAGGTGGTCACTGAGGGAGTCAGGAAGTGTTCCACTGTAGTGAGGGTGGGAGACTAGAATCCAGTCTAAGATGTTGCCACTAGTGAGGTCTTTGCATGGCCTAGTTACGGAGTTGATGAGTTGAGAGTAGTTATATAGGTTGATGTTAAGGGAGTCAGTAGGGGATACAATGGAGGACCAGTTAATGTTGGTGTCTCCCATGATTATAGTTTCATTACAGATGTTAGTTGAAAGCCAGGAGAGGATATCTTCGAGTATTGGTATATTGTTTCCAGGGGGTATGTAAAGGGAGGCTATGTATATATATATTTGTGTTTGTTTAACTGAAGATGGGCTAGTATTAATTCTGCATTACCGAATTGGGGAATGACTATTATAAGGTGTTATACATAGGGAGGATGAATAGAGTAGAGCTACTCCACCACCCTTTTTATGGGTTCTATCTGTTCTGATGATAGAGTAATTGGGTGGCACTATCTCTTCATTTTTTATGTGAGGTTTTAGCCAGGTTTCAGAAATGGCTAGGTTGTCTGGTTTGTTATGGAGTAGCCAGGCATGCAGATTTGGGATTTTGTTAGTTAAGCTTTGTGCGTTAAGAGATGCAAATAGGATGGATTTAGATATTGAGGAAGAGAGGTTTGGGCCTGGGTTGGGGTGTATATCGCCAGATAAAAGTATGGAAGTTAGAAGTTGAGTTAAGTAGTAGTGGTATTTGGATTGTTTTGAATGGGAGGTGCAGGTTGAAAAATTACTGGAGGATATGGAGGGGAGAGTGGGTGTTGAGGTTTTATGAGGAGGGATTAGTCTGTAATGAAAACATAGGTTGTGATTGATGGGATATAGTTCAGAAGAGATGGAGTTGTAATAGTAGGTTAGTGATGTGTGGTGTGGGTAGGTTGTGTGTAGGAGTGGGGTGTGGGTGATGAGATTAGGTTCAGTAAGATAGTAGATATAGGAAAGGTTGAGAAGTAGTAGTAGTTGAATAGGGAGGGTTGAATATTTTATAAGCATATTGGGTTATGATAGTTAAAGTAAGTGTTGAGTAAGGAGAAAGGAGACATGTGATGAGGGTGTGTTGTGAGGGGGTGGGGATAAGAAGATGATGGTGTGTTTAGATGATGGAGAGGAAGTAGGAGTGGCTATGAGGGTATAAATGTAGATGTAGTGGGGTGGGTGGGAATTGGGGGTAGGGTAGGGGAGCGGAGTGAGCCCGCAGGGCGAACGGAGCAGGGAAGACTAAAAGGAGAGTGAAAAAAGTATCAGCTACTACTGCTGATGATATATAAAGGTTAGCAGGTATGGTAACTATAGAACAGAAAAGGACGAGTATTTTGTAGGGATGTAAGAGGTGTTGTGAGTCAGATAGTTAAAGTTGTACAGGGGGTGAAAAAAAGGTTGGGAAGCCAGGTAACATTACAGTTGCATTGGCATTCTTTTCTAGTTTTTTTTCCCCTGACTTGATGGATCCTCATCCCTTATCAAATTCAGTTGCACCTAAAATGAAAAAAAAAAAATCAACAAAAACATGCCTCAGCCTATGGTTTGTGAATCTGTTGTTGCCTTAAACCAGCTGGCAGACTACTTACTTACCTTGAGTCTGCAGCCTCTACAGTATGGGTGTCAGACATCTTCTGAGCCTCTGCCAGTACCTGGCTAAAATATGGGAGAGCCAAACTGTTTAGTTCCAGGACAGGTCTAGGGTAAGAGAATCCTTGCCAGACTTAACAGTCTTTCTCCAGATATTTCGTCCTCTAGCATAGTTCATAGTAAGAAGGAACAGAAGCTTGACCATGCAACAATCAGGTTATTACCATATATAGACCAGATCTGGTTTCCAGTCAGCTAATCTCATGAGACTATGCATCTATTAAGAATGACCCAGCTAGCACTGCAGACTAACTCTGATGCAGGCAACAGTGAACGATATGATTCTTTGGAAGGTGAACAGGTTCAGAAAATCCAAACACGTATTCACTGTTCCACAAATGCTAGCCAGGTTTAGAGATGTATTTGACTGAAAGCAATCTGGAGGTACATCAGAGACTGGCAAAGTCTATCATCTTACTGAAGATGAGATTTGAAATATTTTGGCTGTTCCTCCTCCTCTGTTCTGGCCTTTGAAGAGGTCTATGAAACTGTTTTTAAAACCCCTTTGGCTAGTGAACCAGTTCCTAAAAAGGCTTTGAGGAAATACAAGTTCACACTGATTTTGCAGCCTCTCTTTGCTCCACTGTCAGCTAACCCAGCTAAGGTTTATCTAGCTGCCAACTCTAGTAAGACAGCCTTGGCTTCTTCTAACCACAAGCTAAACTTGGCAAGTGGTTTAAATGTCAGGGAAAATGGCTCAGTCTAGTAATTTAATTTTTAGAATTTTAAATTATCTGGGCTTCATGTGGAAATTTATATTGTAATGCGGTTACAGTGTAGATGACTTTGGTGTATTGTTTGCCTGCTGAACAGAAGTTCTGTATGAAAGATTGTTTCTAATGTCTCAGGTTTTTTAACATGTTTTGAGGAGTGTCTTGAAAGGTACAGACATTGTTTCTAAAATTGCCGCCACTTCTGTTGTACTATGAAATTGTGTTTGGTTACATAATCAGAATTTGTCTGAGGATTTAAAAATGAGATTGTGAATGCTCCTAAGTTCTGAATTTGTGTTGGGTCTTGCTGCTAATTCATATCCCCAAACAATGAGATGACAGAGGTAAATTGATGCATGGGGTATCTTGAATGTTTTATATTCCCAGGTTCTCCCTTAGTGAGGTGTCCAACTTCAAAGGGCAGATCAAACAAAAATCCCAGACAAACAAGAGTCAGGGTACCAAGAGAAAATGGCAAAAGGATAATGCTGCCAGACCAAATGAAAGGGTTTCATTTCCCAAAATAGATCATTCCCATGGTAAAGAATGACTATACAGAGACTCAAGGCATTCTGTCCTTTCCTCCTGTTTCTCCTCGCCTATCCCCTCCTCCAAGGCTTTCATTCTACCCAGCAGCCTGGCCAGAAATAGTCTCAAGACAAGTGGGTGCTGAGAATAATTCAGTGAGGATACTCTTAGCAGGGACAGAAAATCCTCCTCCTTTTGGGGGAAATCCCCAGCACCTACCAAACCAGATACAACTGTTCTCTGGAGTATTCCTTTACAAGTCACAAGCAGAGATTATAGAACTAGATCCTGCACTAGAAAAAGGAAAATGATTTTACACCAGAATCTTTTTGATAACAAAAAGGAGCCATCATGCAGACCAGTGTTAGATCTGTCATACTAAGTACCTTTCTGAAAGTACTCGCATTCAAAATGCTCACCCTGGAGATGGTCCTACCCCTTCTTCTTGACGGGTCTATATTAGAACATCGAAGTTTCACAACTTCGAATGTATTCAGCGAATGAATTCAGCTGTCCATTTCTGTCGCTTCGCTATTTTCAGCATTGTGGTGGAAAGTTACGGGTCGGGTTCAGGTAAGTGTGCGATTGGGCGTGGGTTAGGTATGTGTGCGATTGTGTGGACATGAGGGTTAGGTGGGTTAGGGCACGGGTCAGGTAAGTGTGCGATTGTGTGGACGTGAGGGTTAGGTGAGTTAGTGTTAGGGTGTGGGTCAGGTAAGTGTGTGATTGTGTAGACATGAGGGTTAGGGCGGGGTAGGTGAGTTAGGGTTAGGGCACAGGTGAGGTGAGTGTGCAATAGTGACGGACCTTAGGGTTAAGGTTTGGGTTAACATAAGTAGATAGTGGTGTTTGTACAGTTTAGTGTAGGGTTAGATGCAAGATTTTAGGTAAATGTGTATGGATTGCTGTTTGTTTGGTGTGCTTGTGTTGTGTGTGTGTGTTAGGAAAAAATTTGCTGTTCTGCTTGTTCGATGTTCTCAGCTTTCACTGAATAGGGGTCGATATTAGAACATTCGAAGTTGTGAAATATAGACCCCTTCTTGACCACTGTTTTATGGCAAATTTACATCTCATGGATGCTTACCATAACATTCCAAATGCTTCAAACTTCAATTTGAACCTACAAAAGTCCTCTCTCACACCTGTAAAAAAATCATCTTCCTGGGGTTTAGGATGGACACAGAAAAAAGTATGGTTTCTCTACCAGAAGATAGTCAGTAGTTTCTCTCTTGAAGAAGCTGTCTCTGCAAGAGATTTTCTCAAAATACTAGGCCTTATGGCATCAATGATCATGTCACCACTGGACAGACTTATGAGAAGGATTCGATGGTACTTTAAAAACTTGTTGGACCTAGCATCTGCTTCCCTTGGAGTTCCAAGTACCAGTGCTGGATTTTGTGAAACAAGTGCTACAGTAATGTAGGGATCAGATGTCTCTCAATCCGAGTTTGCCCTTTTCCCTCCAGATCCCACTTCAGTCATTCCAGATGGAATCATCAGATTTTTACGTAAGAAACAGCGTCAATTGGACTACTAGTGCAAGGTGAATGGTGTCTTCTGGATGTTGTAAAGTACATAAATGTCAAAGAAATGTTAGCAGTGATTCAGACCTTTAAAGGCCTTCACCACTTATGGTCTCCAGGTCTTCTTTTACTGGTCACAGAAAACACCACAGTCATGTAGTACCTGATCAAACAAGGGGGTAAAAGGTCATACCATCTTTGCCGGTTGCCAAAGATGGCCTGGAAGCTTGTCTTACATCATTCTGTGATACTGCAGGCCTCATATATCCCGTCAGAACAAAACGTAGTGGCAGGTAAACTAAGCAGATCCTGGATGGACCTTGTGGACCGTGGAAACTCAAGTCTTAGGTCTGCCTGGATTTGATCCAGATGTGGGGAATACTTTCAATAGTACCTCCTTTCAAAACAGACAGTTGGAGAAAAACTGTTTGAGGCATCCTTCCAGCCATGCTTGGAGGGTAAAAGCATTCTTGATCCCTTGGACATGAATTTTCCTTTATGCATTTCTGCCCTTTCCACAGATACCCAAGGTACTTCTACAGATTCAGAAAGAATTATCAAAGATCATTGTGGTGACACCCTTTTGGCCAAGTCAAAGTTCTCTCTTTTAATGGAATTGGCAAAGGGCAATTACCACAAGCTTTCTCACATTCAGGATCTACTCCCACATTGTCAGGTGCACCCCAGCTTGGAGCAATTGCTGCTGAAATCCTGGATGATTCTGTCTTAATACCTTTTAGGCATTTGTTCCATTAGGATGTGCAGTAGGTATTGCAGGTTAAAAAAAAACTGCAACTAGAAAATCTTATGTTTACAAGTGGAACATGTTTTCAAAGTGGTGCCTAACCAATATCAGAGGTCCCAGTGTGGTATTTACCCTTCTTATTTTAAAATATTTGTGTCAGTTACTCAACAATGGCTTATCTTATGCATCCATCAAGGTGCATCTTCTAACCACCTCAGCTGGTCTGCCCATGGATCCCCCCTCTTTTAACTCTTTTTGTGATCAGTTTATGAATGGAGTGTAGCACTTGAAACCCCCCTCAAAAGCAAATTCCTCCTTCTTGGGATCTCATCTTTGAAAACTTGACCTTTTCTCCTTTTGAACCTGCTTTTCACATTGATTTGAAGTTTAATTCCTTATTGTGCCAAAATCTGCTAGGCAAGTCTCTTAAGTGCAAGTTCTCATGTGGGACAACCTTATCTGATTTTCCAAAAGGACATGGTTGTTTTACAAACTATTCATTCTTTCATGCCAGAAGTTGTGTCTCAATTTACCCATAATCAAGCCATTAGTCTCCCAGTTTCCTTTCCAGACCCTAAAAACTTGAGAAAGAAGATTCTGCATATCTTGGATGTGCATAAGCAGCTCAGTTGCTCTCTTGACAGAACTAAGCCCTTCAGGAAAGCTTAAAAGCTATGTATTTTCTATTCTGAGGCTAAGAAGGGTTAACTTGACTCTAAGCAAATGATTGCTCATTGGTTGTCCTCTGATGTTCTTTTTTTGTTACTCCCACCATGATAAATCTATTCCAGCCAAGGTTAACGCAGATTCCACCAGAGCCTTATCCTCCTTGGTGGGCATACTCTAAAGGAATAGACTCTAGAAGCATTCTAAAGACAGCAACCTGATCCTAGTTCATACCTTTATACAGCACTACAAACTGGATTCTTTTTTAAGGTCTACAGCAGGCTT
Organism: Protopterus annectens; assembly: GCF_019279795.1. Lineage (NCBI taxonomy): Eukaryota > Metazoa > Chordata > Ceratodontiformes > Protopteridae > Protopterus > Protopterus annectens. The sequence goes on from NC_056742.1 coordinate 355,177,428, forward strand.
TACAAGGACCATTATCTAAGGCCTCCTGGATCCTTATCCTTCCTGCTATGGTAAGCTTTGGGAATTTATTCATATGCCACTGAGGCACTGTGTAAATACTACTTACCTGTAACATTTCTCACTCCCTCAGTGGCAGCACCCACCATACTCCTTATTTTACTTATAGTTCAATGGTATTCATTGGTAACATTGGTGTGTTTTTGTCTATTGATGTTTTGTGGTAGTGAATTGATTGGTTTCAGACAATTCATGCTTCTGGTCCTGCTTGGTTATTTCAACTAGACACTCAAAGCCTGAATAACTGACTTGATGTGAGAGGGGTTAGGCCTTACCTGATGGGAGATGATTAGCCAATCACCTAACACTTAAACAGTCAGAGGAGGGGATTCTGAGCTCTGGAAAGTTTTCAGTGTGGATTTGTATGCAGGTACAGAGCCCATATGTCACAGAGGCAGTGTGGAATTTAAACATATACTGTTATAGGTAAGTAGGACTTGCGTAACTGTACTTTCATTCCTACATTACAAAAATTGCTCAGTCCTTGTCTTCCTTTAAATCTCATGTCTCCTTCTGAACATTATTCTGTGTGTATTATTCCCACAAATTTTATTTATTTATTTTTATTTATTTTACATTTGTGGACTGGGCTAGTCTAGCTGGATATATGTCCATTTTCAGTAGAGGCCCGGGGAGAAAAGCTCCAAGACAGCTGCAAACAGACAAGTATTGTTACAAAAAAAAAAAAAAAAAAAAAAAAAAAAAAACAAGAAGTAGACATAGAAGATATTTTTATACATTTAACAGTACATTTCATAAAACTATATACAAAGTTTAGAGCAAGATATATACATGTGCTAGTGGCTAAAAAATAGTGTCCTGATTCTTACCACATGCTTTCATTTACATTACAGAAGATTAATTTAGTGGAGAGAGAACAAAAGATATTAGTAGCAGTAATGATAGGTTAGCCAGGGTTGCTACAAGGGCACAGTCACAGTGTGTCGTGAGGAAGGTTATAAGTTTTTGTTTGAAGAGTGGTAAGGAAGGAAGGGAAGCAAGTTCAATAGGTAGAAGGTTCCAGTTTTTCTTATTTTTGTTTGAGAATAGAGAGTCCCCTGCCATGTTGTGAGACTTGTTGATGTTAACTAGGGGTTTATTTGATGAACGCAAGGCATTAAGATTTTTATAGGGGGTTATGAGGTCTGAGAGTATTGGAGTATTGTTTGGCTGGTAAAAGATCTTATGGGCAATCGTAAGTTGGTTGAATTGAAGCTGGTTTTGAAGTTCAAGCCATCCGAGTTGTTTGAGATTCTGACAGTGATGGGGTCTGAAGGGTTTACCAGTGGCAAATCTAGCAATATTATGATAAGAGGTAGCAAGTTTGAGAAGATTCTTTTTGGACAGGTTAGTGTATATTGGTGAGGCATAGAGTAGAGATTAGATGGGAGTGGGCAATGGTAGTTCTTGCTATGGTCTAAGGAAGGGTTTGACGCTGTACAGGGAGCCCATTTTTCTGTTAACTGATTTTATAGTGTTGTTAATGTGGGTTTCGAAGTTAAGGTTGTTGTCTATTGTAATCCCAAGGAGTTTGGTGGTAGAGTCTGGGTATATGAGGGTACCATTGTTAGAAATGACTGAGAAATCTATTGGTGTGGACCTACACGTAGTTGTAAAGAGCAGGAGCTTTGTTTTGGGGGGATTCAATAGGAGGCAGCTCTTTAAGAACCATGTCTTAACTATGCTAAATACTTTCTGGGTTTGGCATTGCAGTTCAGAAGCAGATTTAGCTGTGCAGATTAATGTAGAGTCATCTGTATATTGTATACAAGTTGCATTGGAAATAGCTAAGTAGAGATCATTAATAAAAATTGAAAATAAGAGAGGACCTAGAATGGAGCCCTGGGGGATGCCCAATGTGACTGGCAGGTGGGATGATAGATTATTTTCCCATTGCACTGCTTGCTGCCTATTGCTCAGGTAGGAAGTAAACCACTTTACAGATTGAGTATCCAGGGAAAGTGATTTGAGAATATTGATAAGCAATGTGTGGTTTACCATATCAAAAGCCTTTGAAAGATCAATAAATAGTGCTGAAGAGAGTACACTGTTATTGTGGTTTCTATTAATGGTGTCTGTAAAGGATAGGAGGGCAGTGGTGGTACTATAGAATGGCCTAAAGCCATGTTGGCCTTTAGCTAGTAAGTTGTGTTGAGTTAGATGGCCTATTAGCTGATGGTGAATGCAGGTTTCCATTATTTTTGTCAAGGGGGATAGAAGGGCTATGGGTCTGTAGTTAGAATATTCATTTGAGTTGCCACCTTTGTGTAGGGGAATGATATGTGATATTTTCCAGCTGGTAGGAATGTATCCTTCTTTAATGGTTCTGTTTATCAGGATGGATACAGGATAAGCTAATGCTTTAGCTGCTTTTTGCAGATATTCAGCTGGGATTTGGGCAGCGGAAGGGGTACAAGGCTTAAGTTTCGCTAGGAGTTTGAAAATAAAGTTAGTAGATATGGGTTGTAATAGGAAGGTAGGACAAGTGCTAGTTGTGGGGGGTAGGAATGCTAGAGGTGTCAGGAGATAGCTGACTGGCTAGAGTTTGGATGGCATCTGTGAAGAAGGAGTTAAAGTCATTAGCAGTTTGGATGGGAGTCTCATGGTTAAGCTCCTATTGGTGTTGGTGTACTGGTGTGTCCTGGCTATAAGAGCCTATTGATACCATAAAATGAAAAAACTCCATTTGCTTATATGCAGTTTGCTCCTTCCCTTTTCTAAAGATCCCTCCTCCAGTCCTTATCTTCCTTACATTATTCAGTACTTCATTTACAGATATTTTAGATTTTGATTTCCATGTTCTAATAATTGCCATTTTAGCAACTAATAACACTAAATTTAGTAAGGCCTTAATATGTCTAAGCAATTCAGATCTGGTTTCCCAGCTAAAAATAATAATTGCCTTAGTTATACCTATTTGCTGTCTGAACATTTCTGATGAGTATTCTATGGAGGATTTTTCATTACAATCCCCAAAATCATGTTCCCAGTCCCCCTGTTTTTCATCACACCTCCAGCATCTGCTGTCTACTAAAGAAACAATTTTCTAAGTCTGCTATGTAAACACTTTCAAGCTAAAATCCTAAACCTTTTGGACTTTGTTGAATATGTGGGAGCTATACAAATGCTCTCCAACTGTTCCTTTGTAAATTGCCTTTACAGACTCTCTTCCTAAGTTTCTTCTAACCTCCACGGATTGGTTCTTATTATCATATATTTCATATGTTCTACTAACTGTCCCCTTTTAAACAGCTGTTTCTATTCTACACTCAACTAAAAATTACATCAGAGCTGGTCTACTCAGCATACCCACATCACTTTCTCTTTGCCTATACTCTGATATCAACACCTGGGAGCCAAGGCAGTCTCTAACCTGCAGTCCAAACTTCTGCCTTGCCTCATCCCACTGTGTTTCTTTTCTCTCTCTAGTTATTTGCATCTACTGGCTTGGTTCTTTTGACAATTTTCTACAGTAAATTCCAGCCCCTCTTGGCTATTTTTTACACTCTTAATTCCACTCATCCCCACTGGCAAAATCTGATTTCTCCATTCCTGTGATGGCTATTCTATCAGCAAACACAAATGCTACAGCTATCCTACTCATAAAATACCAGCTAGCTCTATCAAATACTTTGTCCATCAAGACCCACCAATGATAGCAATGTTTTCTGACATTCAGCCTCTCGCTGGATCATCATTCTGTTGATGATGTCAGATGTTTACCTCCCTTCCACAAAACCCCACTGATCAATATCGATCAATTCTGCCAAAATTGTTGCTATTTTTTCTTAGCTAGTATGGATATAAATGCTTTAAAAACATGGTTTAAAATTGAAATGGCAATATACAATCACTGTCTATAGGGTCTTTACCCTCTCTGGGTAATACAGGCAGCACACAGCTTTATTCGAAGATGCTGGTACTTGAGCCTTTTTAAAAGATTGTTAAACAAAACCTTCTAAATGTTTATTACTTTTTTTCCTCCCAGTTTTCAAACTTCCACAGGAATATGATATGTTCCTAGATATTTTCCTGTTGATTAATTATACATCCCATTTTTTTATCTCATAACTTCATATCTTAGCTATTAATTGTTGAGCCACATCTTTCTCTGACCATGGCATAATCAAGTCTTCCATAAATATTTCCATTCACATCTTTTCTTGGCTTCCAGATTCCTCTACTTTATATAAATTTTCAAAAAGTTTCTGAAGTTTATCTAATACCTCTATAGGATCTTTTTTTTCTGTTATAGGCTTCATATGTCTGGTGACAACCCTTTGTACTTTCTGTTGCCAAAGTCATTGTGCAGTTATCAAACAGCTGTTTAACAGTAACCTTTCTAAACCTATGAATATACCAGTATTCCATTATTTTCCCATTAGCACTTTGCAGTTGCTTCTCTAGTTTTTCTGTGAAATTACCATTATTTTGCAATATTTTAACGTTTGTCATCCTTTCTAAATAATTCTTTACCATTTCTGTTTCTTTGCAGTAAACTTCAACAGACCACTGTTGCAGTATTACCTCCCATCCTCCATCACCCTTTTCTTCTTGTTGGGTTGAGGTGAATTCTCATCTTTTCCTCCTCACTTTTTGACTTGTACAGACACACACACACACACATATATATATATATATATATATATATACATATAGTGTGTGTATATATATATATATATATATATATATATATATATATATATAGTGTGTGTGTGTGTAGAGCTATCTATAGATAGATGCCTCTGCTTCAGTTCCCCCTGGGGTATGAAAGTACAGAAGTAATTCACGGCTATACATCAATTATGTACCTTTGTCTCCTTTTGTAGAAGGTTGTATGTCTGACATACAGCATGAGAGGAGGTCACCCAGGCTTTGGTATGCTGGCCAGATGTATGGTTATCCTAGGCATGATGTTCCAACTGCTAGTAATACTACAACAATGATCCAAGGAAGGACATCTGTACTTTTATCCAATTTGTTAGCTTTAGTGTTTCTTCTTTTCACAACTGCAGTTTGAACAGTGGGAGAGCTATAATCAGTCTGTTGATCTGTGTGCAGCCATCTTGGAAGTCTTTTGTGAAAATGCTGTCAGTATTGTTTTAAGTTTTTGTGCACTGCACACAGCTCAGCTGTAGCTGGAAGAGGTCTGTAAAGCAACCCATTCACCCAGTTAAAGTGATTGATTATTATAGACAGACAGACAGATAAACAACAATATACCACATGTATACTTGGCATCATACACCTAAAAAAGTTAATTTAACGTTCTCTTATGAAACTGCACTTGCTGCCCATATGCTCCTTGTCATCTATCAAAAACATCCTTTTAGGAAAAACTGCTAAAGACAAATGCTTGAACTGACTAATGCAAACCCAGAAGTATAGAAGCTGAGATTTTCTATAAATCCAGAGTTTGAATACTGTTACACAGAAGCCTGGGCAGAAAATATAGCAAACAATTCCATCAAGTCCCCAGCTAAATATAACATGGCCCATGAGGAGCTATGACCTTGGAATCATTACATTAATTGTGTCTGGCCAGGAAGCTTTCTTCCCGCTACTGGCACACATTGTTAAGTTACAGTGTCCAAATTCAGGATATTCAAAACGTTAGCCTTGTGAAAATATCTAAATTTTGATATGCCAGATTTCACATTAAAGCATCTGGAACTCTAGTACTGGTTTTCTCTAATAAGTCTTCACCTCACAATGCTTACTCAGTTTGCCTTACCCATTTTGCTTGGTATGGGGCTGGGGATTTTAAAATCCAATTAAATAAAATAAGTAATGTATTCACCACATTTTTGTATCCACAAGAACACGTCTACTTGCTGGACCAGCACTATAAACATATTACATGGGCTCAACCTTTCTTACTAGGATGACATTTAGATTTCATCTATTCAGCTCCTGTATGCAAAAAGTACAGTTTTGTACCTACCATAAATGTAGATGTTCGAAGATCCACATTGCTGCAGTCCTTACATATGGGTAGTCCGCTGTCCTCGGTCGGCCCGAATACCAAAGTATTAGGCTGACGTCGGTCAAGGCGCTTAAAACTGACATCAGGACGTCAGGGTACAAAAGCGCATGACCGACGTCATTTCCTCAGTCTTTTCTTGCCCCAGATGTCAGAAGGCCCTAACCAGAAAGGCCACAGCCAAAAAACCAGCAAAAACTAACCAACCACCCGTGCACTAAGCATATTTACAATATGTACAACACAAACCACACCACCACCTTCAACAACAGAGGGGAAGGAGGGAGGGTAAATTGGACTGCAGCAATGTGGATCTTCGAACATCTACATTTATGGTAGGTACAAAACTGTACTATGTTCTTCATCTCACATTGCTGCAGTCCTTACATATGGGTAGAATCCCAAAGCAGAGGTAAGGGAGGATGGCAAAACTATAAAGCATTAGGAGCTGCCAAAATGCCCTGTAAAATTGCAGTGGCAAATCCAGCCCTAGATTTAGAGTAAAGTGGAAGGTGGTAATGCTTAGAGAAAGTATGCACTGAACTCCAAGTAGCTGCTTCCAAAATATCTTTAGTAGCCACCCCCCATTAAAAAGCTGTAGAAGTGGCAGTAGCCCTAGTGGAATGAGGCCTAATCCCAGCTGGAATCTCCTTACCATGATGGGAATAACAGAAAGCAATACAAAAACCAATCCACTTAGAAATAGTTTGTTTTGAAACAGGTTTGCCCTGAGAACCCAAAGCAAAAGAAACAAAACTGCTGAGACTGCCTGAACCCTTTAGTTCTGCTCAAATAATATCGCAACTGTCTGTGTATATCCAAAGTGTGCAAAATCCTTTCCCCTTTATTTTGGGGGTTTGCATAAAAAGTAGGCAAATGAATAGTTTGGTTTAAAGCCACACTAGAAACCACTTTAGGCATAAAAGAAGGGTTAGTACGCAAAGACACCCTATCCTTGTGGAAAATTAAGAAAGGCTCAACTGCCATAAGGGCCTGTAATTCAGAAACCCTTCTCGCAGAGGTAATGGCCAACAAAAGCAGTCTTCCATGATAAATATTTCAACTCTGCCGATGCTGCAGGCTCAAAAGGTTGTAGAGTGAGTTTCTCCAACACAAAATTGAGATCCCAAGCAGGAGTAGGAGCTCTACGTGGGGGTCTTAAATTCTTTGCCCCTCTAAGGAATTGCTTAAACAAAGGCTGAGAAAATAATGGTGGGTCACAGTCATAGTGAGCAGAAATTGCTGCAGCATGAACCTTTATAGAGGAGAAGGACAAACCTTTGTCCAATAACTCAGTAAGGTATTGAAGCGCAACACTTAAATTAGGTTTAGAAACATCAAAGTCCTTTGCTGTACTCCAAAATAAAAATCTCCTCCATTTATCTCGTAAACTTTCCTTGTACTAGGCCTTCTGGCCTCCAAAATAACATTCAAAACTTGTTGTGGAAGCTGAGACCCTCCAGGGTTTAAAACAGAATATGCCAGGCTGTCAGATGCAGAGAATGAAGTTTGACATTGAGTAAATGACTGTTCTCCTGAGACAGCAGGTGAGGAATCGAAGGCAGAGGCCATGGAGGCTCCTGTACCAGACTTCTCAGTAATGGGTACCAGTGCTGTCGAGGCCAATCTGGAGCTATTAAAATCATGTTTGGCTTGTCCTGTCTGACCTTCAGCAGTACCTTTGGGAGGAGAGGCAGAGGTGGAAAGGCATACACGTGAAGATTGCTCCAATTGAATGAGAGAGCATCCACTTTCCAAGCTGTGGGATGAAACCTTTTTGTGCAAAACTTTGGCAGCTGGTAATTTAGTGGAGAAGCGAACAGATCTATGTCTGGAGTTCCCCATAACACTGTCAATCTCTGAAATACATGAGGATCCAATTTCCACTCGTGGGGATCCATAATTTGTCTGCTCAACACATCTGCTAAGGAGTTCTGTGCTCCTGGCAGAAACCTTGCCTGAAGATTTAGCTGTAAACTGAGAGCAGTCTCCCACAAAATCATTGCTTGTCTGCATAGAGGATAAGAATGCGTTCCCCCTTGCTTGTTGATGTACCACATGACAGTTGTGTTGTCTTGAATCAACACCTGCCCTGGAAGAAGTAAATCCTTGAAAGCTATCAATGCAAATTGGACTGCTAACATCTCCTTCAAGTTGATATGTAGATGTTGAAGTCTGGCAGGCCACGTGTCTTGTACCCATTTTCCATTTAGATGAGCTCCCCAAGCTTTGTCTGAGGCATCTGTCGTTAAAATCTGACTCGCCTCTGGCCGGGTCACAGAGAGTCCCTTGTTTAGGTGACATTCCTGAGCCCACCACAAAAATTCCTTCTGAATGCAAGGTATTATCTGAATGACAGTGTCTAGATCTTGGCAGTGCTGTGTCCATACATTCTTGAGATACCACTGTAGCTTCCTCATATGCAGTTTGGCATTGGGAAGTACCAGAATACAAGATGCCATGAACCCCAAGGCTTGAAGGACTGTCCTTGCAGTCAGCCTGGACTGACGAGACAATTGGTGGAAGTAAAGAGAAAGATTCTTTTGTTTGTCCGGGGTCAAAAAGGCCATCTGGGATGCTGTATTCAGTCTCACACCCAGAAAGCACATGTCCTGAGAGGGTACTAGACTGGACTTTATTTCGTTCACAGAATACCCCAGGCATCTTAACACTGCCATCACATACTGTAAATGATGAAGAAGTTCGTCCTTTTCTTGGGCCAGAATCAGGCAATCGTCCAAATAAGGATAGATTTGTATTCCTCTTAGCCTGAAGAAAGCTACCACTGGAGCCAGAACCTTCGTGAACACTCTGGGCGCAGTAGATAAGCCAAAGGGCAATGCAGAGAACTGATAATGTGAAGTCCCAGCCCGAAAACGCAGATACTTCCTGCAACTGGGCCTGATAGGAACATGAAGGTAAGCTTCCTTGAGATCCAGAGTCACCATCCAGTGATCTTTGCCCAGCAGAGGTAAAAGCTGTTGTAACGTCAACATTTTGAACTTGGGAATGTCCAGATATGTGTTGAGGATAGATAAATCCAAAATTGGTCTCCACGTGTTTCCTTTCTTTGGTACTAGAAACAGGCGAGAATAAAATCCTAGGCCCACTTCTGGCAGAGGGACCGGTTGTATGGCCCCTATTTGAAGTAGTAGAGAAATTTGTTTGTGAGCCTCTAGTCTTTGCTCAGGAGGAACGTCCGGCATGCCTTTGAAAGGAGGCAAGGTATGGAAATAAAACTTGTAACCCTGGTGTATGATATCCAATACCCATTTGTCTTGGGTAATCAACATCCAATTTTCCTTGAAGAGTGCTAACCTTCCTCCCAAAGGTGCTGCCAGGCAAGAAGGACCTGGCAGCTGAAAAAGTAGGTCATTGGGCCTGTTTACGAAAGGACTGGCCCCTGCCCTCACCCGAAGATTGTGCAGGTGAACTCCCTGTTCTAGGCCTGAAAGAACTCTGAGCTCTGCCCCTACCACGCCTAGATCTACCCCTAGACTGAGAATCATAAGAAGGATACGTCCACCCCTTAGCAGGCCAATTCCTACTAAACTTCGGAGGCTGAACTTGCAAAAAATCTTTAACAGCCTGCATAGACTTAGCCTTGTCTTCCATTTTCTTCAAGACTGACTCCACAGGTGAACCAAACAACACATCAGACTGCAAAGGAGCATCCAAAATCCTTGTCTTAACATGGTCAGATAAATTCTGATCCTTCAGCCAGGCGTGCCTGCGAAGAACTGAGCCAGTGGCAGCCACCCTAGACGAGGCCTGCACAGCATCAAAACCACACTGTAATGAATGCTTACCCACCTGTTCAGAGACATGCACCAAATCTTGTAATTCTTTACACTCAATGCCTTCCGCCAGAGCATCCACCTTAGACTTCAATTGAGAAAGAAGAAAGTTTTGATATTTCAACATATGAAACTGGCAATTCAAAGCCCTCATAGCTAAGGTAGAAGATGTATAGACCTTCTTTCCCCATCTATCCAAAGCTCTGGCTTCTTTATCTAGAGGAACCGGATTTTTACAACAGAGGCCTTGACACCCTTAGGTCCCTGACTAATAGTTTCTGGGTCCGCCCTAGGACTCTTATAAAGATATTTATGAGCCTCAGGCACCCTGTAATACCTATCCGGTTTAACAGGAGCAGGAGGCAGAGAATCAGGATTAAGTGAAGCCTCTGCAAACACATCTTCCACAACATCCAGAACAGGGGGTATAGCCAAGGGCCTAGGCTGGGGTAACAGCAAAAATTCCCTAAGCCTTTTCCGAGAATCAGAGAAGTCCTGACCTTCCCACTTAAAATGTTCCCTCATAGAATGAAGAGTCTCTGAAAATGAAAAATCCTCTGGAGGAGAAGCAGAAGGAGTGGAATCATCTGCATCAGAATCAGAATAAGGAGAGTACTCCTGCAAGTCCTCAGCTGAAGACTCTGAAACATCCGAAGCCTGCTCAAAACTTCCCAACTCTGGCTCCACCCTAGGCCTCTTATCAGGAGGGGGCAAAGAACCTCTAATCAGAGTAATCAAATCTTCTGCCATTTTAAGCATGTGCTTCTTAGGCACAGACCCTGCTGAACTAGGAGTGACACCAACAGAAGCTAAAACTGGCCTGCCTCTGGGAGAAGCCTTGGAAACAGAAGGAGAAGGCCTAACCACCCTAGGAAGGGAGGGGAGAACAGTAACCTGAGAAGCCCCTTCAGCCTGACCTGCCTCCTGAGAGACCACCTCCTGCAAAATCAAAGTCTCCCCCTGAGACTCCAGAGAAGTCTCCGTCGGAACCACCGGTTCCACTGAAGCCTCTAAAGAACCGGCGTCCGGAACGGACGACTCATCTTGCCTGGGTTTAACTGCTTTGTCTTTGCGCTTCTTAGAAGCGGCGCGGAGAATCCGACGGCATATTATAATTGCACCGCTTCCCAAAGACCAGCCTAGCACAATCTAACCTTCGCTTAATAGTGCGTTTATTGAACCTAGCACAAAAGCGACACCCAACAACGCCGTGCTCAGGCCCCAAACAAGGAATACACAAAGAATGATAATCCCTATGCGGTATCTGTTTCCCACAAGAAATACAGTTATTCACTTTTTCTGACATCCGGTAAAACACTGAGGCAAGAAAAAACAAAATATTCCCCAACGGGGTACTTAGCCAACTTGGATTCGGTCTGAAACTCCAAATTCGAAAAATTTCAGAACGCCGAACGGCACTTGCAACGCTGCTTCTGCATCGGACCATGCGGCAAAAAAGACTGAGGAAATGACGTCGGTCATGCGCTTTTGTACCCTGACGTCCTGATGTCAGTTTTAAGCGCCTTGACCGACGTCAGCCTAATACTTTGGTATTCGGGCCGACCGAGGACAGCGGACTACCCATATGTAAGGACTGCAGCAATGTGAGATGAAGAACATCATACCCACAGATCTCTGCTATGGAATACACTAGTTACTCTCTGCTAATGGTCCATTGTCTGTTAATGCAGTGTTCGCTTACACATTCTGTTGCTCCTTGTTGATTACTTACCTTGGGCTGCCATTCAATGAGCAGTAAATTGTTCTATTATCTATTGCTGTTAATACAGCCTGGTTTGCTTCTGAGTATTGAACTTGTCTGTCCTAGTGGGCCTTGTGCTTCTAAATACAAATAAGCTAATATGAACTATCAAGTCACATAAAAAATAAGTGGTGGTCACATCTTGACTGAAGAGATGTGTTAGTACCACTTACCCTTACTTTTACACATTATCAATTAAGCAAAGCAGTAAACAGTCCAACTATCTTGTACACTTGTGTAATCCACTATTTATTTTTACAGATCAACATATTTACATTTACTCTGTACAGGTAGAAATGATTTTTAATTGTTGACATTTTAATGATTAGTAAAAATAACAAATGAACACAGCTCAGATGCTGAAGAATCAGAAACAGTCTCTGAAATAAAAACAAAATCTTTGGATTCTGTAACACTGTATATAATGTACAAACTCAAAATGTAGCCCTGCATTTCTTGAATGTCTGCTTGCATTAAGATCTGCAGCATTTAAAATAACATATAGTACTGCAATAATACATCAATTTAATAAAAACTTCACATCAACCAAGTCAAATAAAATACAAATAAACTGACATCCTTCAAAAGACTTGCTTAGCAGGTGAACTTCTACTTCCCACTAACACAACACAACTTGTCTTTGCTGATGCATCTGAAATATTTTTAATTCATTCACTGCATGGCTGTAGCTGGAAGAGGTCTGTAAAGCAGCCCAGGCTTGGTAGCAAGTTCAGGTAATCAAAAGCCCAGTTTGTAGAAATGAAAGTATCAAGGTATTTGTTCTGTTTCTTTGGTGGTGAGGAAATGGAACCTGGTGGTCCCTGCCAAAGACGGACTGTTACTGGGAGGGGTCAGATACTGGTGGGCTTATATAAACGTGTTAAAACATGCTATGCATTTCTCAGCCTCAGTGAATGTCTGCCTTTGTGAGATGGTGAAAGGAGTGTGGTGCTGGGCCTTCTGTACACTCCTATGGGTGTTATGCTGTATTTCCAGGCAACAGATTTTGTCTAATGTGATTTATGGGGTTAGCACATAAATGTTTGAATGGGTCATGACTGGAGGTAGTAATAAAAGCTGCCCTCAAGAAAAAAAAAAGTATAAACTTGCAGACTATAAGCTAGTCATGGCTTTATGTCAACGTAATGACTACAGCAACTAAGCTGAGTGCCAGCATCTAAGGTCTGTGTGTGTATATGCAGAGTTACATGTTCTACCACATTTTCAGTACCATAAAGTCCATACATCAAGTCAGTCTTTTATTTTTTAGTCAGAAGAATCTGCTTTGGAGTATGGAAGTAGTGTCTGGAACACTTGTGAGTTTGGCAAGTAAATATAGAACTGTGACAGCACCACCCACGTCATCCCTAATGCAGACTTGAACAAAGGGTAACAGAACAGTCTGGAAAACAACCACACCATACATTCCAAACCACTAAGTATGGAAGAAAGCAAAAAAGGAGCTTCAGCACCAAATATACTGCACATATTATCATGCCATGCTCTGGTACAGCCTACATTCTCATAAAAAGGTAACTGCAGCAAAAAACATGCATACTTCAAAAAAAGGAAGCCACTGTAGTTATGGTGGTTCCAAATGCAACTCAGGAGCAAAGTTATCACTAATATGGGGAATCTTTCAGGCATGGAATTTTTTTTCCTTTGTGTGTGTGTGTGCATGCGTATGTGAGTTTGACAGAGAAAGACAGAGCTAAACAAATTCTGGCTTTAAGCTTAATATGAAAATGGGCCCTTTTAATGTATTTTGTTTAACTGTTTTTCATTGTTACGATATTTATGAACATGACACTGTGCTTTACATTTGCATTTTAATTACTGCTTCTTTCTCTCTCTCTGTTTATGCACTATGTGGTACACTGGGCAATGAGCTCCTTTCAGCAGTTGTTTCAGCAGCAGTTACGGGTTTTACAGACTCAGGTTGCTACCCCAAGGCACCCTCCTCAGAGGGTGCACCACACACAGTCACACCCATAGCCAATTTAGAGTGTCCAAATCACCTACTGCATGTCTTTGGAATGTGGGCGGAAACCCATGCTAATGCAGGGAGGGCATGCAGACTCCGCACAGAAGGCACCTGAGCCAAGAATCGAACCACGGATTGCTGTGAGGTGACAATGCTAACCGTTACACCCCTGTGACGCCTTTTAATTACTGCTTACTTCTGGAATAAGTTGGCCACAATAAGGTTTCTGCATTTTACATCAGAACACTAATCTTACTTTAAAAAAATAGGGAAGGGATGAGGAATTCAGCAGGGAGCAAAAGAATGCTGTTTTACAGAAAACAGTAAAGTACAGCAATATATACACTTGCATTTTCCAAATACACTGTACAGAAGTTAATACTTCCTTTAGTGAAAGTATCAGCCTTGGAGAAAAATACTTCAGTACAAAGTGAACATATGCAACATGTGCAAATTACTGACTGTTTATGTCATTCCATGTATGTTCTTTTACCAAACATTATCAGCATTATATGTGCTGCGGTAGCATTGTCGCCTCACAGTAAGACGACGTCCTGTTTGATTCTCAGCTAAAGCGTCTTCTGTGTGGAGACATGCGTGAATGGGCGTACCTTCTTTGAAGGTTGTGCATCAGAGCTGGCAACTCGGTATGTAAAAATCTACTGCCAATCATTAGCGGACCGGAGTTCCGCTGTGGCTACCCCTAACCGGGAAAAGCCAAAAGATACAACATATCAAGCTGTTGACAAACATAGGCTGCCTCTGTCCTTAGTTCATTATCTTTGTTAATTCTCAACACTTCTAAAGCTGTAAATAAATTAAAATTCATGTTGAAAAGTATTTTTCATTGGAAGATCTAACAGGTACCTGAAAGAATATCCCTTTGTGAGTTGTCTTCCCTCATTCCATGGTGCCATTTTGCAGCAGAACTCTCCACTGTTTAACCTAGCCCAAAATACTAGACAAGGATAAACGTTAATAAAGAAGATAGAAACAGCTCCTGTTAACAAACCATAATGTTTAAAATTAAAAAAAAAAAAAAAAAAAAAAAATAGCCACCCCCTGTATGAGACATTTTATAGAAAAATGTCTACGTTGTAGTGTTTTGTTATTTATTTTCAATTTATTAAATGTTTCTCCATGGAATCATTCACATTAAATGAATTGCAAAGGTAAATTATTTTTCAGCTTTGTAACTAGCAGCCTGCTGAGCATTACTATTTACAGATAATTAGAAACAAATTAAGTGATAATTGTGATAAGTCACTTCAGGGCTGTGCAAAGTTTTTATGTAACAGGGGTTGTGCAAACTTGGCTGCTGGTCTTGTACTTTACAATGTCCCTCAAAGCTGTGCATTAGGACAGTGTATTGCAGTGATGTATTTATTATTGTGCATACTAAACCTGCACACAAAGATATAACAATGCACCACCAATAAAATGGAGCTGAGGACATTCCTGCATTTTCGCATTTGTTTATGAGTAACTAAACGCTGATTTACCTGGAGGTATGAATTTAGCTCTATCAGATTAGAACTCTGGTACCTGACACTGAAGGGCACGCATATCCAGGTCTTTTTTTAGTAATCTGTCATGGAAAAATATCTCCCAGAAGAATAACACTGAAATTCGCCATCTAAAACAACATGAAATAATTAGAATGACAACTGGTTTCAAGGAATGATACATAATGATATATATGCACACGTCTGTAAAACTGAAATTCACTTCATAACTTTCTAAAATTCCAATTATTTGCATGCAGTCACCAAAATTATTGGTGTTGTGTCCATATTTGTGACTTTGTATCTTTAAGACACAACAGTTATTTGTGCATGTTTTAGGAGGCTGTTAGGGTCATCAAATAATGTACAAAATGTATATCAAAATCCTGCTGAGGTTACTGAATGGTGTCCAAAATATTCTCATAAGCCACAAATACGGAGTGTAAGAGACATGGACCAATCAATATCAGCAGCTGGAATTGGAAGAATCGTGATAGCCACTATCCCACTCCTCCCCCCTCAAAAAAAAAAAAAAAGAGAAAATTTGGCACTTGCTTCCTTAGTCACATGGTAGAAAATAAATCTGGAGGAAACCTGCCAACATGAAAATAAAGTCTGACATGGCATCATATAACAAAAGTGAAGTCCATCCAGAGTACACAAAAACATACTCGGATACCTGGAAAATAAGTAATTGACTAGAAGCGCACAAAATTTTGTTCCTTTTCAAGTAAACATGAATAAGCATTTGCAGTACTGGTGTTTCTACAAGCTGTACTGAGTAGCTCAGGTCCTGCCACCACAGGACGGAGCTCAATGATTTATTCTTCTGCCAGAGGAAACAGGTGAAACTTCTGTACATCTCCATTCTGGAAAGCATGCTTCAATGTGCTCAGTAATGCTTTTTCAAGCTGTTTGGACATCCATGTAGAAGGCTTTAGCATCAAGTAAAGAGGTACTTTTTACTGGTTTCAGTACTGTAAATTATTAACTACCTAGAATGTACTTTCCAGTAGACAGTGACAGCCACACCCTGTTGGACACACCTCCTGTGTGCGAAACCACTCCATCATATGACTAGTGTGACCTCCATGACCACAAGTCAGACAAAAGTTGGAAGAGCCCCTCACTGCCACATGACATATGGCACACTGAAATGTAAAACCCTTACACATGGCACACTGTGTTCCTCGAACCTCGCTTCGACAATGACAGCAATACACACCAAACTCTAGAAAATAAAGCACAATATGGAGCATGATTTTTTTGAGCAAAATATCTTACAAACATTTATACTATCTGACAAAGACCACATTAACCATACACATCTTGTTTGTAGTACAACGTTCACTACAGACCTAAGGTACAAGGTTCATGTTGTGTTTAAACAGGAAACAAATGTCTATGCATAGATATTTGTTAATGCTTCAACACTGTCACAAGAAAAAAAAAACTCTATCATTAGTGCCTTCTACTATATAAGTGAATATTCATGAACATTGCAAGTCTCTGAACGCTGCAGTCAGACTACGCTTTATCAATATCAGACTACTTCTACAGAGTCGTGCGTTAATTTTTAAGGCATTGAGCTGAAAGGCTCTTCAAATCTTCTTCTTCTTCTTTCGGCTTTTCCCGGTTAGGGGTCGCCACAGCAGATCACCTGTCCGCTCATGATTGGCAGTGAAGTTTTACAGTGTCGAGTTGCCAGCCTGGTGCCCAACCTTCCACGGAAGGTACACACATGCATGCACTGATGCCTAGGGCCAATTTAGAGTATCCAATCCACCTACAGCATGTCTCTGGGATGTGGGAGGAAACCCACGCGACCACAGGGAGGACATGCAGACTTCGCACAGAAGGCACCCCAGCCGAGGATCGAACCAGAGAACCTCTTGCTGTGAGGCAGCAATGCTAACTGCTGCACCACCGTGGCCATCCCTACAGCAAGTACAAGAAACTCAATGGAAATTTAACACGAAAACCTCACCTAATTTTGATTATATATATGTATAACAACTCAAGACTGAAAAAAAAACACTGAAGAAAGGAGTCCAGAAATGAAAAAAAATTATGTATGGCAGAGCAATAGGTTACTGGTGTTGGTAAATGAAAACCAATGCACTAAAAAGTAATTAGTGTAGTAAGTTTTGCTTGTAAATGTTCAAGGGCAGGTTATCCTTCCTTCTTAGGAGTACTTTTGACTCTTCACACTGTAGCATCACAGCTGAGATCTGGGCTGTCCCACTGAGCACAAAAAAGAATAAATAGTCCCTTAAGTGAAAAGCAGGAAAAAAAAATTAAGGTGAAAAACTTTATGCAATTTTACAGAGGAGTCTAAGCTTCTTACATTTTTTGGAGGTGACTGTTCACCTCTTCTTGCTCCCAACATATTACAATTAATGTTAGGATCATTGGATTTTTGGGGGTGGCAAAATGGCAACAAATGCTTTTGTTTTTGATAAAGTCTCTTTAGTTAAATAACCAAACTACCATTTCATTTTTTTACTAAATAACATATTACAGATCCTGAGCACGTCTTTTCATTTTGGAAATAATTTTTGAACAGAAGTATAAGCCAACACTAAACTGATCCCAGTCTGACCTATGTAAATAGTAATGCTTGATGGAAATTCTGACTAAATTACACGGATAACATGGATATCTTGCAAACTTCCTTTAGTGGGGATTTATGGTTACATGACAACTTTCACACAAGGGGACAGCACAGCTTACTACGAGTACATATTAATTCATTCTTCTGTGTTTACAAATATTTTTCTTGGTGTTGCTTGGTGCTTACTATTAGCACATATTAATTCATTCTTTTGTGTTTATATTTATCCTACGATGCCAATAACCACACAAAATGAGGGAAACTGAGACCAAAAACAGAAAAATCCAATCCAGGAACAGACAACACCAGGTCCACAGTACTCTGGAGTTAAAAAGGTTTTAATTCGGCAAAAACAGTTAACATGGCAAAATTAGGATGGTTAACACACAGGATTAAGCACTTTCATCATAGACGTCATCAGAATCACAATAAACCATTTCCACCTTCTATAAATACCCTGCCCCGAATGATCATATGACCAGACTTCACCAATAAACACTTTTATACCTAAAAAAATACGTACACACACACACACACACATATATATAGATATATATATATGTATACAAAAACATAAAAACATGAAACATTCTTTTAAAAGAAAACCATTTTTTCAAATAATTCCTAACATTAAGCACAAAATATTATTATTAAATATCACCCCACATAAGACCTCAGCCTCAGAACACTACCAATTGATATATTATCATTTAAATCGGGGGGGGGGTCGCGTTTAATCTGAGTTGCCACCTTAATTCCTTCTCCTCAATCAAATCTCCCATGCCTCCTCTTGGATCTTTTACATTGTATTCTACAACAAAAAACAAAAAAATGAGATGGGAGTAATCAATCAAATGTTTAAGCAAGGTGCTCCCCAAGTTCAGCTTTTCAATAACAGTAAATGTGTTCCCTAAATTTTTTCTGAGTTTTACCTACATAGAAATGCTGACATTTCTGGCATAGCACAGCATATACCACCCCTTGGGTGTTACAATTTCAAAAGGACTTAGCTTTTATAAGTCTGTTGTTCACAACTGTTTTTCCAACTAAAACCTCCTTACACTGATTGCAGAAACCACATTTATAAGTCCCTGTTTTTTGTTACCCTGGATAAATTCATAATGGGAAGAATTCTAATCTAAATAATTTTTAATTGACCTGCCTCTTCTATAAACCATGACAGATTTACTCCCAATCTTGTTTATAACATCTTTAAAACAAGAAAAAAAATGTTCCAGTTTTTTAACAAAATATCTCTAATTTGGCGCGCCACTGAATTATATTCTGTAACAAATACCAAATGATTTTTGTTGGTCGAAATGTTACCACTTTTTACCATGTCAGAAACTGACCTAAGAGTGGATTTTATTAGGGGTACTACCTACCCCGAAACCCTCATCTCCGCCACTCCTTTACAAACCAAGGAAACCAAGTTACTAGGGTATCCTCTTGCATGTAACATCCTTTCTAGTTTTTCACATTCACGTAGAAAGGTATCATGCTGGGAAACCATCCTAGCTATGGGGATATACTGGCCTTTAACCATAGCTAATTTTTGATGCATGGAATGGTTACTGTCAAAGTGTAAAACTGTTACAATATGTAGGGTTTCTACAAATAAAACTAACCAAACACTTCTCACTATAATCTTTGTTAATTGTAACATCCAGGTAATTGATGCTGTCACAATTGTAGGAATATGTAACCCTTAGAAAATAGGTAGTACTATTAATATAATCAACAAAGCCCCTGAACTAATTTTCAGGCCTGTCCCACACAATAAAAACGTCATCCAAGTATCGGAGATAAGTATTCCATAGTTTATCCAAAAACTTTTTAAATAAGATTTGTCTTTCCCATTGTAAAAGAATGATGTTAGCAAAAATTGGGGTACATGAGGCCCCCATTGGTACACCTTTAACCTGCTGAAAATACTGGCCCTATAAAAACACAAAATTGTACTTCAAGACAATTTCCATGCCAAAAAACAATACATTAATGTCAACGTTACTCAAACTGGTACATTCACAGAGAAAATCATGAAACCATTCGAGGCCTCCTCCATGTGGAATAACATTAAACAATTCAACCATGTCAACTGTTAAGAAAATATGATTTTTAGAGAACTCTGCATTCTTCATTTTTAATTAAAAAATCCCAGGAATCTCTGCATAAATGATAAACAGTATCCAAACATTTTTTTAACTTTAAATAAAGAAGTTATGTCCTTACCATAACGTTCCATGTGAGTTGTTCATCTCACCTTTTTGTTCTTACACGTGGGTCAGAGCCGATCCCTCGGCTCCGAATCGGCCGCTTTTCAAGCTCAGACTCTCAGAGAAGCTCGAGACCTAGTGTATATCCCATGATGCTCTACTGTGAATCCCCAGATCTAGTATGCTGCAACCAAGACAGCCTACAGACAGAATAAGACTATGGAGTCTACCTACTTAGGTAACTATAAAAATAGAAGTAAAACAAGAAGAGTCGGAATGTATAAAACAGACCGACAACTGAACCAGTCCTCCAAGGCAACCATCTCACTCGACTGGAGGGGGAAGGTGGGCGGGAATGTAAGAACAAAAAGGCGAGATGAACAACTCACATGGAACGTTATGGTAAGGACATATGTTCTTTATGTGAAGTTGTTCTATCTCGCCGTTTTGTTCTTACACGTGGGTAGCATCCCAAGCACCCTAATCCTGGGTGGCTCATGGGAGAACATTCCTGAGCACAGTGGAACCAAACGTAGCCCTGTCCCTGGAGGTCCTATCCACTTTGTAATGAGTGATAAACGTGTGAGGTTTTGACCAGGTGGCAGCTGCACAGATGGTATCTAAAGGCAAGCGAGCTGCATGAGCCAATGATGTAGAAACAGCTCGTGTAGAATGGGCTTTGATGTTAGTTTCTAATGGTTGATTAGTGGAAGCATAAATGAATCTGATGCAGTCAGAGAGCCACTTGGACAGTGTGGTTTTTGACACTGCGAAACCTTTCTTATTCTCTGCATAAGAGACGAAGAGTTGATCCGATTGTCATTCTATCCAGATAGAACCTCAGTTGTCTATGTACATCAAGCTTGTGTAACATATATTCAAGTTTGTTGGTATGGTGTCTGAAGAAGGTTGGGAGCTCAATGGACTGATTTAAGTTATTTTCTGGAGAGATCTTGGGAAGAAAGGTAGAATTAGTCCTGAGGGATACCCTATCAGGGTGAAAAATCAAGTATGGGGGTTTGGAGGACAAGGCTTGAAGTTCAGAGACCCTACGTGCAGATGTAATGGCTACCAGGAATAAAGTTTTCCAAGACAAAAATTTTAAATGACAAGATGAAGCAGATTCAAAGGGCATGAGCATCAGTTGGGATAAAACCAGATTCAAATTCCAGGGGTAGACAGGATGCCTAATAGGCGGCCTGAGATGGTGGGTTCCTTTTAAGAATGCTTTACATAGTCTATGCAACATGATGTTAGAGCCATTAAAGCCTACATGGAAGTTTGAGATAGCAGCCAATTGAACTCTAATGGTGGCAGCTGCCGCGCCATCATGGAGCAAGGAAGACAAGAACTCTAAAATGGTATGAACAGTTGCTACATAAGGGTCAGTGTCATGTTGAGAAGCCCAGTGAACAAATCGTTTCCATTTGATATTATATAGTTTCCTGGTGGATAGTTTATGAGAGGAAACTATAATATGTTGGACCGTAAAAGACAAATCTTGTGACCTGGCTAATGTGGGAATCGGAGTAGCCAAGCTGTCAGTTTTAGGGAAGTGAGGGAGGAATGGAGAACTCCTGATTAATGAGTCAGAAGATCCGGCACTGGGTCCACGATCCATGGTTCTTCCACTTGATACTTCCGCAGGAAGGGAAACCAAATCTGTCGAGGACAAGACGGGGCTATCAAAATCACAGTCCTTCCCAGACTTTTGGCTTTCTGCATGAATTTGGGAATTAGAGGTATTGGTGGAAAGGCATAAAGGAGGCCCGGGGACCAATCGTGTATGAGCGCATCCCTGGGTTCATTCCCTGGTGGGGGATAAAGGGCAAAGTAGCTGCTGCATTTGGCATTTATCGGAGATGCAAATAGGTCGCAGCAAGGCTGGCTGGCCCCATCTGCGGAAAATGTTTTCCGCCACCTGTTGTTTGAGAGACCACTCGTGGGGCAACAGCATGGCTCTGCTTAGTTTGTCCGCTATCACGTTGGATGACCCCGGGATGTGCATTGCTATCAGAAAGCGTCTGGTGGATACAGTCCATTGCCAAATTCTTAGGGCCCCCCGGCATAAAGGGTACGATCTGGTTCCCCCTTGTTTGTTGATGTACCAGACAACCGACATGTTGTCCGTCTGGATAGCAAATGTGCTTAGAGGA